>NC_057794.1:107725786-107742221 GCF_018294505.1 Triticum aestivum | reverse complement strand
CGGTACGATTGGTTGATTCTGCTCCCGGACTGTGCTGAGCTCCTGGGGTCGTGCGATTTAGGCTGGGAGTCAGGGTCGGTCTCCGTGAATGCGCAATGTCCCCCTCTTAATGTGCTGTAATCTCTCTGTCACAGCTCGTTTGGTTCTGTACCCTCTGACTCGTTGATCTCATACAAGCCGGCAACTCTGATCACCTTTGGTTGGTACAGTTGATTTTGCATGATACTTGCTTCAGCCGTCTCCTTGCTCTTGACCCTGTATTTTCACCATGGTACCGTTTATGACCTTTCGGGGAAACAGAACGCTGCCGAAGAACAATATCATGCTTCAGCTTCTGATTCTGGCGATGTGTTACTTCACTACTTGACGTCAGGCCTTCAGTCTGACTTCTGGTTGGTTCAGTGACCCAATTAGAATTAGACCGAGCCTTTAAGATCGGGCTAGTTGTGCCAGGAAAAAAACAAGCTCTGTAAACATGAATGCTCCTAATCTATTCCAACCTCACTACCCAGGCGGCCAGGCTTGTATTGTCTCTTGTTTGTAACTCATCACTGGTTGATGTCAACACATGCTGTGCTGTGAATGGTCAATTGGTCATACTCGCCCAATGGTTGGTTTACACAATTGCATTCCATCCATCTACTTGCTTGTGGTCGTCTCTTTGAACCTTTGCATCTATTATATCCTTGGGTAGGTTGGCCATTATCCACTAAGAAGCACGGATACGGGGGCAAAGATACGCATGCGGGGAGTCCCCGCCAGGGACACGGGATACTGCATTTTCCAGAAACAGCCATTCGGGCGAGTACATTATGAAATAAAATAAAAAATGTCATGTAATATACAGTTAATACAAAATTAATGAGAAATACTGCCCCAATCGGGGAATACAGAGGAAGAGGATACTAAGGATCTACGGCACGAAGACCAGGCCGCCCTTCACTCTCACCTACAAACGATTGGCTACCGGCGGTGGCGCTCCGAGATGCCATCCTACCTAACAGCAAGCAGCCAAGCAGCAATCATTCAACAGTAGCACAAGCATTCAAGGTCAAGCGAGCAGCAGGAACACAAGGATTCAAAGAGCAGCACAACATAGGTAGCAAGCAGCAGCAGATCAGGTATTCAAAGAGCAGCAGCAGCTCAATGGAAGAAAATCAGAAAAAAATATGAAAAGGTTGGAGAGGCTGCCGGGATTGGGAACTTGGTTACCTGCCGTTGGGAGGAGAGGCTGCTGGAGCTGGGTAGCAGTCGCTGGTAGAGTCCAGGCGTCGACGGTGGCAGCAGCGAGTCCAGGAGGCGGCGGTGGCGGCCCATTCGCTGCTGCCTGCGAGGCTGTGGGCAGCTTGTTCTTTTGTGGAGAGCGTGCGTGCGACACCTGCAAAATAGGGTTTGGTATTGGGCTGTAGCTGTTTTTCGGCTGACAGTGTCCCCAATGTATCATGCACGTATCCCAGCCGTGCCCCTGTATTTTTATTTTTTTTAATTCGCAAATTGTGGGATACTGTGGGATACGTGTATCCTGGCGTATCCTCGTATCCTGGTGTGTCAGGACGGCCAATGGGCAAGTTTTGCTGTATCAATCCTTCTTAGATTACCCAGGTACATTATTCAGTTGATGCTGCCAGATAGGATGGCTAGTTGATCATGTTTGACGAGTAAAGTGTATTTTTCACCGTTCTTCTTAGTTCCTACTCTTTCAGTTCATGAAACCTGTATGTATTTGACCTGCCCACTGAAGCCCTTGGAAATTTTCTTGATTCCTACCTAAAAATACATTCATGAAATGAGTTGTTTGTGCTCCCAGTTCGACATCAGGCAACTCTTTTGTTTCTATTTATTTGTTTTTTGCTAGCAGTTTTTTTTTCCTGGATAACAGAAACCGGTAAAAATGTACTCTCAAAACCATCCACACACTATGTAATACGAGCTATCTGAATTTTGATCATTTATGTTTGATTTTTGTTGCTCAAAAATCAGGTCAGCGCTCACAATTTCTTGTATATGTGAGAATGAAGAGTAAGAATGCTGCATCTAAATTTATATAATGGAAATATAGTTTATGCTGTCTCTAAGTGATCACAGAAAAAGATCATGTGATATGTATAACTTGTGCTAGATCTCAGCCTTCAAGTGTACCTTCATCGTGTGATGCTATTACCGTTAGATCATGGAAGGTACTCTTCCATTGTGCCATCGACACTGGTTGTTTATATGTTCCACCCAACAGAGCATACAAGTTGTACAGCCTCGGATTATTCTTAGAGGCAGAAATGCTTTATATGTTAAGAGCACACCACTGATGTCCTTTCCTTTGATGATTATGCATGAAATTCTACATCACTTGCTGCATCTTCAGGTATTTATTTTTGACGTTTTAAGCACCATCTATAAAGTATTTTATATAGTCAGCAATGGCAAACAAACCGTTATTTCTTATGGTGGAAATGCAGGTTAGAGTGAGATTCGGCTTCCAAAATAGCCACATTCTTCAAAGCAGCGATTAAGATTTGTTAGAGTTGGAGTTCAATATTTGGGGCCATGATTCCATTTCGTTGTTTGTTTGACTTCAACTTGGGCAATTGTGGGAATTAGGTTGGGTAAGCAATTGCCGTTTTCTCCAATTATCTGATGACCTGGTACCCAGGTTAGTGAATAGTTTGAGAAATAATATAATTACAGATTTAAGCTGATAACTAAGTTAGAAGCTAGCCTTGTGCTAAACTTTATTCCATGGCTGCCACCGCCTTTTTCGTGGTCACAAACCCTTAACATGGGTACTGCCATTCATACTACCTTGCCTTTAGCTTCGATGTTTTTTTTTTTTGGCCTTTCTTTCTCTAGCTCCTCCAGCTTATTTGCTGTTCCTACTAAGCCTTGAAACAAGGGAAGTTTATTTATTGTGGAGGATGATAGCTTTAGATCCTTCGAAATATTAGTATAGTCAAAAGTCTTGTTTCCCTGTGCGTAAATACCTTTTCATTTGGACTGAGCTACTAATAATATTGCAGGTACTAGTTGATCCTGCGAAGTAAAGGAAAATTTTATTTTCTTTCTTGACTTGATTTACCAAAATCAAGCTCACATTAAGGTCAAACAATCGGGCACATTGGGCTCCTTGATTCATTTTGCGAGTACTATGTGCTGACTGCTGCAGTCAAATGGAAGAGCTCTTCAGTTGACATGTGATTTGAGAACCTATTTAGCCTCAGAAAGAGCATATGCTCAAATCAATGTATTTTGTCCTTAGCGTGAGGGAAGGTGATACCTATCGCAAGATCTTAAGCATACAAGTCAGGCTTTCCAATGCGGTTTCTGGAAGTGGTACCTCTTCTGGGAACTGGAAAATTATACCTAACTGCTGCCACACTTAGCACATAGTATGTTTAGATTACTGTGGTGTGTTCCATGAACTTCATGGACTAAGTACGTTGGTGATGGTATATGAACCAGTGCCCATTGTTAACCTGCATAGAAGGATTTCATGATCACTTGGAGTATTAATTGGAGCAGTGCAAGCATGCACTTCATACAAGAACCATCAATTTGCTTGTCATGGTTTGGATGGTTAATTTACCAATAGATGGGTGTAAAATCTGGAAAAGGAACGTAAGACCTAATGGTTCCTACCAAAGTAGTTGATCTGAAGGTGCTTTTCCAAGAAGAAATCAGCTTAAGACGTAGAACTGGCTGTGGTGAGGGTAGGTGTACCCTTGAAACAAGCTCAGTTATTGTGTTGAGAGAATGTATTTGCAGATAGCCATTTGATGGGAAAATGAAAGGAGAGAAAGGCTAGTCAAACATAAATCAATTGATGTTGGAAACAAGATGCATCTACATATAAGCAGAACAAAAGGGCACACCAGCTTCATGGAGGAACCAATATCACACATATGTTATCTATTTAAATGGGCCATGTTTCTACATGACATGCTATGTCCACTGCCTTGACGATATTTCCGGCTCGTCTGGAGCTGATAGCTAGCATTACCCTTATGTCTTAGACATCCAATTATTTTACATTTTGATAGTATTATGTACACTATCCATCTCTCCCCTTGATGTAGCTCATTATGACATGAGCTCATCTCATGCTATGTAAAGTTTGAATTTTCAGTCAGATAATTCTTATGCTTGCTAGAATGTAAATATGATAACTGTACTATTGGAAGAGTGTTGTCACAAAAAAAATCAGTAATCTCTTTCAACTTCTTTGGCTACTTGTTGTATTATCATTTTTGCAATGCTTGCTGTAGTTTACGCTGTTTGAGATTATTTACCTAGTGCTTGCCAGAGGTTTGGGTGTTATCTTTCTTACCTGTCATGGCAAAATGTATATCAGAAAGCTGTTTTTCTTGCTTCTTACTCAAAAGTACAGGAAATTTGTTTGTGACACAATCCTAATGCTATCCATTGTATATATACTGATATCATGTGCTCTATCACTTCGTTAAAAGACAAATGTGGTCCTCATATGCTACTTATCCTGTGTGAAGTTGGAAATATAATCATATGAAATTGTAAACATAGTGCAAATAGTTGTTTTTGACCTTTTGGTATGAAGTCAAAATATCTTCAACCAGGTGTGTTTACATTCCAAAAAACAAACAGACATGCTTTAATAATTTGCTCACAAATAATCACTAAAATATACTCCCTCCGTTCCACAATACATGCCTTCCATTTGTCAAAATATAGATGTATCTAGACGTGCTTTAGTATATAGGTACATTCATTTTTGGACAAATGGAAGTCAAGTATTTTGGAATGGAGGGAGTACATGCATGCGAGCAACATTTTCTTAAAGTTATCACTTTAACTGACTGCACTTTGTTTCATTTCAAGTTTCTATCCTCCCACCATCTTTCATTATCTTTGAATGCAACCAAAATTCTACCATGGCTGCAAGTAAAATTTCTGTGGAACTTTGACATGGATTGTAGATGTAATATTATATGTAAGATGGATAGTCTGCAGCTGGAGCAGCATTATCAGCATCATATGGATATACTGCAAATTAGTTCTAAAAATATGCCAATCATTCAGATGCCATTAATATAAAGTTCAAAAGATGAAACTTCAGATTGTTTTAACCAGTCATGTAGTCTGTTGTGATTTTCTTGCCCCTGGTGCTGCCACGACCTTGGCTGTCATTATACTCTGATACTTAACTTGAGTAACAGTGCAGTTTTTTGAGCAGTAACTGTACCTTAACTGATTGGTATGCAAAACCATTGATATTGCTTTCTCTGGTTTAAAAACACAATTCATATTTTGTTGTCAAAATTTGCTCTGGCTTTATCATCTCAGCAGTTTGAGTTCTTTTGCTTTGGCTTCTGATGTTTTCAGCCACATTGAATAGAGAAAATTAGCTCAGTACAGTTTCAAGGCCATATAAATGGGAAACTATCGACTAGTATAAGGATGACATGTGGTATCTGAGGACATGTCATTAGTTATATATTGGATATATGGATTGTATTTTCCAACTCAGTGATCCCTGTGATGGTACTGAGCTATAATGTCCAATTAAGTAACTGCATTGCCATTTGATGAATCATTTGGCTTTGATTATCTCAGATCCGTGTGACTCTAATCTTACTTCCCACAGTTCTAAGGTCTGAAATGCTTGTATTTTGTCCCTTAAGTTTATGCATTTGTGATGCTTCATGCACTCACTTATAAATGTTATCCCATTTGCAGCTGCAACTTGTTTAACCGAAGTACTAATACTGTGCCTCAAAATTTCCAGATTAAGCAAACATCTGATCAGACTGTACATGAGTCATGGCTGGGCATCATTATCACAATTCCCAGATTTCAAGAATGGATCGTACGAACCAGCCACGTAATGAACCTCCGCCTTTTGGTACATGGACTTAACTAGCACACTGCTTTTTTATTCATGTATCCCAGTTTTGGTGAACTCATTTAGTTGCACCCTGTTTATCTCAGGTCAAAAGTTATTTATGCATCCTAGAGGTGATGCACCTAATGGAGCGGGACCATCAGGTTATGGGGTTACAACTGTGAGATCTAATGAACTTCCATCCTCAAGCTACGCCGGTCAGTCTTATGGTCAGCAGATGGGAGCCCCTGGAACCTTGCATGCTTCCCATGCTGGTTATCCTCCTGCTGGAAGCTCTAGTAGCAGCTATGCACCATACAATACTCAACACGTGCCTTCTTTAAGCTATCCGAATAGATCGGAGGATAGTTTTATTCCTGGAGTCCATGTGGATGACAGAAGGGTTGCACCGAAGCGGAGAAATCCCATCACTCATCCTGTGGATGGTGTAAGTGCTGGAGGCTATTATCCTGGCAGTTCTTCCAATAATCAGTTCTCTGGTTACGTGCCCCTGAATCCTGTTCCTACTCGTGAAACTTGCCCTCCACAAATAAGTTCAAACATGGGTTCCAGCCACTGGAACGATCATCAGTTTCTTAATCATGAAGGATCTCAGAGGAATGTGAGGGGACGCCATGATCATAGTTCTATCCATTCGGAATATAATTCATCTACAGCTTGCCCATCAAGCAGTGTTCATGTGCCACCATACCATCCAAATGCAAATGCTCCTTTTGGAAGTGCACCAGTACAGCGGGAAAGAGCTCCTTTATCTCTACCTCCCAGAATTGTTCCTCCAGGTTAGTTTCAACTTCTGCTGTTCAAGCCCTATAGCCATGCTTCTAATCTGATGTGTTTTCATATTGTTCTACTTCTGCTAAGATTTGGTACAAACTTTTGGGTAGTCAGGTGAAATGATCATATCTTACATGTTTGGACAGAATAGCTCTTTGTATACATGATATACTCCCTCTGTAAAGTAATATAAGACGTTTATAGATCACTAAACTGGTGATCTAAACGTCTTATATTACTTTACAGAGGGAGTAACATTTACAAAAATAGACACGAGGGAGGAAAAGCCTTCTCTGTGTATTCTAATTCCTAAGTTGGAGGTGAGAAATACTGGTTTATTCATCCCACAGGGATCACACCCAGGGAAGCTTAGAGCGCACACAGTGGCCCCACACCACTGAGCTTATTGCTCAGTTCTCAGACTTGTGCCATACCACTAGTTTCAAGCATAGGACTTTCACCAGTTAATACCTACTCCCTCCGTTCCAAAAACTTTATTCCAGTTTAATTGTAATATGGGTTGGTGGTATCCGAAGGGGAGCCTTGGCGCAGTGGTAAAGCTGCTGCCTTGTGACCATGAGGTCATGGGTTCAAGTCCTGGAAACAGCCTCTTACAGAAATGTAGGGAAAGGCTGCGTACTATAGACCCAAAGTGGTCGGACCCTTCCCTGGACCCTGCGCAAGCGGGAGCTACATGCACCAGGTTGCCCTTTTTTTTTTATGGGTTGGTGGTATCCCATTCTCTTGGAATTTGACACTAGTAAAGATTGTCATCAAAGAAGCTAAGAATTTTTTATATCATTTTCCAGGGACAGATGGAAGCACTGGCATAGCATTCAGAGAGAGGCCATTCTATCCTGCTCCACAGAGCACCAACATAAGTGCTCCTGTGCCAACACTTCCTGGTTCTTCTGACGTTGCACCATTTGCTCACATTGGATACACTCCTAGACCAGTTCATCACAACGCTGGCCACAATTATCCACCGCCAGCTTTTACAACTTCTTCCAACTCTGGAGCAGTTCGGTGTGAGCCTGCTAACCCTCGCTATCAACCTTCCATGACCAGCTATCCTCCTGCTACTGCTGCAGCATCATCAAGTGTCCAGCCATTACATGCCGAAGCTGCTGCATCTTTTAGACAGCCTAGGCACGTCTCTGTAGGGCATGGTGGTAGTACAAGGAGTAGAAGGATGAGGGATTCCTATCATTGTTTTCATCCTTTGATGATTGAGGAGAATAACCTAGGAAGATCGGCAGCTGAGGTAGTTATATGTTTAGTTTTTCTTGTAATTGTTCCAACATTCTATACATTTTGAACTTGCATCTAATTTAGTTACACTCTCTTTGAAGCGTTTTATGATGCTGGACCAGTTGGTCATCCATGAGTCTAGAGAAGCATTAGATCCTCACTGGGACATGAGACTGGACATTGATGACATGAGCTATGAGGTAAGGAGAAAAATAGTTTAGGCTCTTCTTACCGCCTACAGCTGCATCAACATGTTGAACAAATGTAAACTTTTGATATTGTCATGTACAGGAGCTCCTGGCGTTGGAAGAACGAATTGGCAATGTAAACACTGGCCTGGCTGACGAAAAAATCTCAGGCTGCGTGATGGAGCTAGCCTGTCGTAATTCTGCCCGTACACAGAATGATCAAGACAAGGAAAGATGCATAATTTGCCTGGTAAGATGACACTACTATGTGGAATCATAATTGCCAACAATCTTGTTGCACTGTATTCCTGGTTTGGTAAGTTTGTTCTCATCCGCATGCGCTTGCTGTAGGAGGAATACAAGCACAAGGACTCCCTTGGGAAGCTGAAATGTGGGCATGACTTCCATGCGGGCTGCATCAAGAAGTGGCTGGAGGTGAAGAACGCCTGCCCGGTTTGTAAAGCCGACGCCGCAAATGAAACCACTTGAGGGACCAAGTAGTGCGCCCCTCCACATTTATCATAGTTCAGGAATTTCAGTTATATCTGCTCATTGTGCCGCTCAAGTTGGCTGTGTAAATAATAATTAAAGTCCTAAAGTTAGGATTCTTTTGTGAACTCAAAACATCGTGCCCGATGTAAGTATGAATCTTTAAGCAAGTTATGGATTAATTATCCAAAGCCTCTGATCCCCAGTAATTACCTACTCGCAAGATGTCCCTCCTTTTGCTGTTGACGTCTCGAGTTTCTTCTCATGATTGAGCAGCCGGCCGTTAGGAGGTTGTTGTCCTGCCAGCTTCGCCTCAGCTAGCAAACGGGACGGTTGGGTGTTCGGAATCAGTGATATTACGTCCGAGCTCATCGGGTGGCTTGCTTCTAATTTCTTCATGCCTTGCATGGGTGATGGGTGCACCACCCTCCTGACCCAGATGGTTGGGTCCGGTGCTAGCATCATCTGCAAGGTGGTGAACTCATGTGGTGGTGGCCATGGCATGTGATCAGACGGCCCAAAGGATGTCCTCACGTGAGAGCCGTGAGATAATGGCTCGCCTTACAGCTTCGGCTGAGTGCGATCTTCCAGCCAACGATGGATCGATCGCTGCCCCATAAGCAGTCGTTATGTCCCCTCGGGGATTCATCTCAATAATATATCTCGAGAAGACGAGATCCCAACCCTTCATTTTGAATATTGCACATTTCTGTTTTTTTTTCAGGATTGAATCCTGCACGCTTTTCCTATGGGTTAATTACATTATACTCCCTCTGTTCCAAAATAAGTGTCTCAACTTTGTATTAACTTTAGTACAAAATTACATTAAGCTTGATGCACTCATTTTAGGATGGAAGGAGTATTAACTACTTAAAACTTACTCTGTCTGTTCGCGGTTGCTAAGGAGGTGAAGCCTGTTCGAGGGTATGCATGCTTTCTGTCATGTTTCGTATGTTGTTTGTTCGTCTGCATTTACCCGTAGCGTAAATTAAACTAGCCCGTGCTTGCGTTTAGAAAAACGGCCAATTTAAACGTTCCTGGCGACCTGACTGAGCAGTGCTTTAAATTTTACGTGGATCAGTTTCTTCACACGAGCCAGGCAACCAAACAACTCAGATTTAGCACCTTACAACTTGGTTGGGCTTAATGCAGCCCACCAAACATGCTAGATGTGCTACATACTATGCAAATTAAGCACAAAAATATGCAAAGACAGGTAAAGAAACACTAACGTAGGAAAAGACGGACGGAGCAAATGGGATTAAGAGAATCCACTGCAGTTTTTTAGAACGAAGGCTCAAGAAGAGCCCGGTTTTGAATTAACAAAGCCATCAACCGGTCAGGATTACAAGATCACCAACTTACAAGGAAAAGCAAATAGAAACGAGCGGCTGATACAAGGAGCAAAGCGAAACGCACTCAAAGACAGCAACGATAGCAAGCAGAGGAACGACCTGCTGCAGCAATCACCCTACAGGACGACCTACACCAACAGGACTAACTACGGACTTGAGAGGATGCACCACCGCGCAAGCTTCGTGATCGTAGCCAAACTCGAAGACAGTAATGGACCGAAACTCCTCTAGAACTGCCACTGCAAAGGGCCCCTGCCCTCTCATCCTGGCTCGAAGGATGCCGCACCGGCAGCCGGCAGCTCGGTTCACCCTAGAACCCAGAAGGAAGACGTCCAAGCCGCGCATGAAGAAGGAACTAGGAGCAGACCTGCAAGCTCAGAGCACACCACTCCGAGCACCGTCATCATCTGCGGTTAAGCCACACCGAAGGGCAAGAGCTGTCGGCCACAATGGCAGCAACAAGGGTAACAGCGATGAGCCACTGAAGAGAAGACATTGAAGCGCAGAGCCAAGCTGCCACCCGGCTCCATCACACCCCACCCGACTCTCTCGCCGCCCTTACGATCCCCGGACTGCACCTCCAAGAAGGAACACGACACAGATGTGTCGTTGCCGCCCGAATCAGGGGACCTAGGCTTTCATCTAGCAGGGGACGGAATGAGGGGGAGAAGGATCCACACCACAACCTTCAAGGAGGGGAACGGCGCCCAGGGCGTCGCGTACAATGTGGCTGCGCCTTCCAGGGGTTTTCCCCGGATCCAACCCCACTCGACGAGATCCGCGATGCCGGCGCCCGGAAGAACGACCTAAGCCACCGGGACCCAGATCCGGCGATGGAAGGAGCAGATCGGGGCAGAGAGGATGGGATGCATCTAGCGGCGGCAACCGCGCGAGGGTGGCCGCACACCAACGACCGGGACCGACGCCTCCTCGTCCCTCTCGAGACCGAGGGAGGCGCCTCACGAGCTCCGGCAGGAATGGCCCGCCGCCAGGGCCACCCCGCGCTCTCCGCCCGGGGCCGCTGCCCCGGATGCCGAGGCCCTCCACGAAACGTGGAGCCGCCGGATCCCTCGCCGCCACCTTCATTGGTGTCGAGTGCACGCCGGCGCACACCTCTGGCGACGGCGGCGGCGGTTAGTGTCGTGGTTCTAACTCTGACAGTGAGGTAGGGGGGTATGTATGGAGAGGCTAGGTCTCAGCTATGGAGAAGTTGTAAATACACCAGGATGTACGAGTTCAGGCCCTTCGCGGAGGAAGTAACAGCCCTACGTCTCGGTGCCCGGAGGCAGTCGACTGGATTATGTGTGTATGAATTACAGGGGTGCCAACCCCTGCTACTGAGGAGGGGGGTGGCTTATATAGAGTTTGCCAGACCCCTCCGGTCCTCAGTAACGCAGGGTTAAAATACATTAAGACTGGGCGTTACTGGTAACGTCCCTAATAAAGTGCTATGATGACCATAAAGACTACTTAATGGCCGACCGTTTGCTTGCGGAGTGGCTTTAGATCTCCTGTCAGTCGAGTGGTTGGCATCGTAGTCGAGTGGTAGCCTCCTGGTCGAGTGTCTTAAATCTGTCGAGTGGGATACCTTCAAGTCGATTGAAAGGTGACTTCTTCCAGGGATGTCCTTGGGTAGGGCTCCTTAGGACATGTCCATGCCCCCACCCTAGGTACATAGCTTCATCATTAGCCCCCGAATGGATCGAGGTTCGAGTGAGGAAGGAGTTGGGGGTCCTTCCGACTGGTTCTTAGCGTTATACGAACGTCTTGTGCTGGATCAATCGTCACGGATGACGTTGTCAACTTCTTTCGGTCACCTTGATCCATTCTTGGTCTCTCGTCGAGTGGATTTCCTTACTTGTGGAATACCGAGTGCCGGCACGAGCGGGCTCTTCAGTTTGATGAGTTGTTCTGCAGCCCACGGATTCTGCGGGGTTCGAATTTCGGGAAGCGAGATGGACGGGGGCGGCCGAAGTAATCGGACGGGATAGGATGGAAGCTCCTCGATCTCCGAGCCACCTTTTTCGCCACGTACCGCGCGCGCCTATTGCGGGATTTGACGGGATCTCCTGGGCCTACCGGTCAGCCACTCGGAAGCGGCTCCTTATAAGTTGCCGGCTCGGGGCTCCCCAACAGTGTGCTCTCGCCTTTCCTTCTCCCCCCGCAAGGTCCTCCGCCACCTCCGCTCTCACCCTAGCGCCGTAGGTCCGTTCGAGCCTCGCCGGCGACGATGGTAAAGGACAAGACGTCGGCTTTGGAGCGCGTGAAGAAGGCGGCGGTGCAGGGGAAGGGGAAGAAGTCCGCTCGGGGCGGATCTTCCTCGAGGACCGCCCTGCCCAGGGATTGGATCCAGGGCGACTGGATGCCCTCGGTGATTCGGCAGGAAGATCTTGATGACATGGTCGAGGGGGGAGTCATTCCCCACGAAGCTGCGCGTCTCCCCGGGGGAGAAGTCGAACCCCAACCTCGTGACGGTGAGTGCGTCCTCCTCGCCACCCATATCGATCGCGGATTTTCTCTACCTCCTCATCCTTTTTTCCGAAGCTTTTTGAACTTCTTCGGAGCGCAGCTCCACCATTTCACTCCCAATTCCATCGTGTATCTTGCGGCTTTCGTTTCCTTGTGCGAAAGTTTCTTGGGTTGCCGCCCTCATTGGGGACTCTTTAAACACATCTTCACTTGCCGTTCCCAATCGGTAAAGAAAGCCAAGTCGAGTGACGAACGGACGCAAGTGATCCAGCTATGCGGGGGCCTGGCGATCCAGATGAGGGGCAAAAGTTCTTTTCCATCTATCACTTTCCCCGAGTCGGTCCATGGTTGGCAGTCGACCTGGTTTTATTGCCAAGACCAGGTGACCCCAGGACAGTCGACTGGTCTTCCCCCTTTCTCTCTGGACCGAGCTCAAAAGCCTGCCTCTCTGAAAGTGCTACCGGAGGAAAAGGCACAGGTCAAGGTGCTGGTTGGTCGAGTGGTTCAGCTTGTCCGAGACGGTGTGACCGGCATGGATTTGCTGGAGGTCTTCCTTCGGAGGCGCATCCAACCGCTTCAGGCTCGTGACCATCCTATGTGGCTGTACTCGGGCCTCGACGACACCACTCGGGTTCACCCAGAGGAGGTCATCGATGAGATGCTGGAAGGGTGGCTGTCGAGTATCACAGGGAACAAAGACAACCCCCGAGGAGCCAGGAGGGTTGTCCCGCTTGACAGTACATACGAGGTGGACCAGGTCTGACCTTGTGTCCCCGACCGAGATCTTGCTTTCTTCATTTGCTCTCTTTGAATCGGTCTACTGACTTTCGACTTGTCTGCTATTCTCCAGGCAACTACAGAGATGTACTCGACACCCAACGGAGCACAGGGGCAGGCCGAGGAAGGGGAGGCAAGCGGAGGCGAAAGCGGAGACGAATAGGAGGAGTGGGAGTCTGACGGTGAAGGAGAGGGAGATGACGGCGTCGACTCCAGCGAAGAGGAGGAGGAGGAAGCTGGACCTCCCCGCTCGGAAGGGCGATCCAAGCTTACACACGACCCTGCGCGGGAACGTGGTAAGGCGACTGCTCCCGTTGGGCAGTCGTCGAAGCGCCCTCGGACCTTTTCTCCAGCGCCGACTGAAAAAGCTCCCAAGCACCCCCGCGCGGCGCCGTCCAAGCCACCCAAGGCTCTGCCCAAGATGAGGATGACTGTCCCCACCATTTCTGGGTAATGATAGAACTTGTTCTCCTTTGTCGACCGTGGACGAATCCTCGGTCGATCCACTGAGCCGACTGACGGTCTTTCAAAATTTGCAGTGCTGCTACTTCTGAGATCTCCGCCAAGGACGATGATCAAGAGATGGAAGATGCTGTTACTTCCAACCCTGGTATGATTACTGATGTTCTGCCTTGAATCGACTGATGATTTCTTATAACTCTGGTCGATTGAATTTTTCTCGTAGCTCCTCCTCATGTTATTAGCCTTCCTGACGACGAAGACGAAGCGCCGCTGAGAGTGAGGCGGAACAGGAAAGCGTCGACTGGCGAGACTCCACAATCCACTCCGGCGCCTGAGGCCGCAGCTCGAGACGGTGGCGATACCACCCGGGCTTCTGTGACTTTCGCCAATCCTCTGGCGAGTGCGCGTCCCTCGACGTCGACCGTAAACCTGCCTTCGCTCTTCGCCACACACCACGTCCCTGAGGACCAAGTGGGTGCAGCTAAGGAAGCTATACGCCAGGCAGGCATCATGATGGAGCAGGTCAAGGTGGTTCGAGAAGCCAGCCAAGCGGCCTATGATGCGAGTTCAGCTCTTCAGAGTAACGTCCAGGTCAGTCGATTCACTGCTTGTTCTGTTGGGGTATGCTGTCTGAAGAATCTCTTTTCCGAAGATCTTTTAAATCTGTACACCCACTGGGTGTTTCTGTTAAGTTTTTTGGTTGAGTGGGGGCACGCTGAGTGCACCCACTGGGTGTAGTCCCTGAGACTACGATGGACTGCTGGCAGTCGACTGTAGTCTTTATATTGCGTTGCGCGGTTTTACTCCTTCACTCGGTCTGGCCAGGCCATGTCGAATGAAACTGTATCCTGTCGACTGCGGGCAGTCGATTTTTTTTCAAAACCAGTGGGGGCACGCTGAGTGCACCCACTGGGTGTAGTCCCCGAGACTACTGTTGAATGTTTTTGATTCAGCTGTAGTCTTAGAAACGTCATCATTGTCTCTTGGTTACTCGGAAGCAACTTATCTTGGACCTCTTGTCGACTGACTTTTGCAGAAATCCTGTGAACTTGTGGCTCTCTACACTGAGTTGGAGAACAAACAGCTCCAGCTCGACCTTGACTTGAAGCTCGCTCAACAGAACCTGCAGAAGGCGCGAGACGAAGCAAAAGGTATGGCTGGCGAGGTTTCTCATTCTTGACGAGTGACTTCCCTTTCTTGCCCATTCTTGATGTTGAGTTCACTCGACGTTCTGTAGATGAACTGGAGGAAGCTCTGAAGAAGAAGGATCAAGATCTTGCCGAAGCACAAAAGGAGGCCTCGAGCAAAACGAAGCTTGCAGAAGAGAAACTGGCTTCGGTCGGAACTCTTGAACAGGAGAACTCCAGACTGAAAACTGCTCTCCAAACAGCTAATCGAGAGGTCGGTCGACTAAAGAAAGAAAAGATGGTTCTGCACGACAAGGCGGGTGAGCTGGCGGGGAAGGTAAACGATCTGGAGGCTTATCTCGGTGGACTCTCCAAGAAGCTGTTCGTCATGCTCGAAGGTAATTATTCCGACCCGGCTGTCTTGCAGTTACCAAGCCCGCGCAAGGCCACTGTTTTATTCTTGAATCATGTTTGCAGAATTCTGCCAGAGCTTCGAAGAGGAAACCAGTCGAGTGGAGCCAGGCTTGGATCCCGCCAATTCTCTCGTGAAGGACGAGGCTACTATGAACGTGCTCCGACTGGAGTCTCGTGTTGCCAGCGTTGTTGACTATCTTGCTCGGCTGAAGGTTGCGATGTCGCGGATCGACACATCACTCTGGCCTGGAACGATGCTTCAGAACGACCTCGAGTCCCTGATGGTTCGAATGGATGAAGTCCTGGGTCGAGTGGCAGAATGGAAGAAATCTTCTGCCAGATGTGGTGTTGATGTTGCTCTGTCTCTGGTCCGCGTCCATTGCAAGGAGGCGCGAGAAGAAAAGCCGGCCGCCATCCAAGTTGCCAATACCAGGAAGCACAGCTTTCAAGGCTTCATGGAGACTTTCATTGCTGCTGCTACTCGTATTGCAGACGGGATCGACTTGGACGAGTTCGTCGCCCCTTCCAGTCCTCCTCTTGAGGAATGAAAAACTTTTATGCTTCACTTTAAATTTGCCTCGGAATGCCGAGTGGATTCTGTAACCGTTAAACTCTGTCGAGCTGAGAGCTCGAGTACTTTGACCTGAGGTCCTGGACCTTTGGGTTTTATCCGAACTTGATTTATCGTTGAGTATCTTCGGGAATTATCTGCTGAGTGGAACTTAGCCTTCACTCGAAATAACTTCGTATTTGTGGTGCAGCTCCGAAGGAAAAGGTAACAGTCAATTCGCATCTTGATGTCCTTGTGGATTGGGATGTGTTCCGAACTTAGGCGAGCACTGGGATGCAGTTAAGCCCCCGAGTGGGAGGTTTGCTTTCCACTCGGTGGGATTTTTGAACACTTAGGCGAGCGCTGAGCTGCAGCTAAGCCCCCGGGTCGGAGGTTTGCTCTCCACTCGGTAGGATTTTCAAACACTTAGGCGAGCACTGCGCTGCAGCTAAGCCTCCGAGTGGGAGGTTTGCTCTCCACTCGGTAGGATTTTCAAACACTTAGGCGAGCACTGGGTTGCAGCTAAGCCTCCGAGTGGGAGGTTTGCTCTCCACTCGGTAGGATTTTCAAACACTTAGGTGAGCACTTGGCTGCAGCTAAGCCTCCGAGTGGGAGTCTGGCTCACCACTCGGTAGGGTTTTCAAATACTTAGGCGAGTACTTGGACTGCAGCTAAGCCCCCGAGTGGGAGGTTTGCTCTCCACTCGGTAG
>NC_057794.1:107717971-107725343 GCF_018294505.1 Triticum aestivum | reverse complement strand
ACAGCTAAGCCCCCGAGTGGGAGGTTTGCTCTCCACTCGGTAGGATTTTTGAACACTTAGGCGAGCACTGAGCTACAGCTAAGCCCCCGAGTGGGAGGTTTGCTCTCCACTCGGTAGGATTTTCAAACACTTAGGCGAGCACTGGGCTGCAGCTAAGCCTCCGAGTGGGAGGTCTTCTCTCCACTCGGTAGGATTTTCAAACACTTAGGCGAGCACTGGGCTGCAGCTAAGCCTCCGAGTGGGAGGTTTGCTCTCCACTCGGTAGGATTTTCAAACACTTAGGCGAGCACTGGGCTGCAGCTAAGCCTCCGAGTGGGAGGTTTGCTCTCCACTCGGTAGGAATTTCAAACTTAGGCGAAACGGATTCGCAGCTGAGCCACCCACTGGGGGATTTCGTACGCAAACAAAAGTGACAGCAATTACAGGAAGAACTGGGACACTCTTGTCTTTGATAAAGCTAAACTACAGAAGTTTTTCTTATTACACCTCATCCGAGTGAGAATTCAAGTGTAAAATGGGCGGAGTAGTTCCGCATTCCAAGCTCGTGGCTCGTCGATCCGGCGACCAACGTTGTAGAGATGATATGCTCCATTGTGGAGGACTCTGGTGATGATGAAGGGGCCCTCCCAAGTAGGATCAAGTTTTTGTGGTTTCTGCTGATCCACTCGGAGGACCAAATCTCCTTCTTGGAAGGCTCGACTCTTCACATTTTTGGCATGGAATCGACGCAAGTCTTGTTGATAGATGGTCGATATGATCATAGCCATTTCCCTCTCCTCCTCTAGGAGGTCGACTGCGTCTTGCCGGGCTTGCTCTGCTTCTCTTCGTTATAAGGCTCGACTCTGGGTGCGTTGTGAAGTAGATCACTCGGCAGGACGGCTTCGGCTCCGTAAACCAGAAAGAATGGCGTTCTTCCAGTCGACCGGTTCGGGGTGGTCCTCAGTCCCCACAAAACTGACGGAAGCTCGTCGACCCAAGCGTCTGCTGCGTGCTTGAGATCACGCATCAGTCGAGGCTTCAGTCCTTTGAGGATTAGACCATTTGCTCTTTCAGCTTGTCCATTCGACTGGGGATGCGCGACCGATGCGTAGTCGACTCGTGTGCCTTGAGAGGCGCAAAAAGCTCTGAACTTGTCTGAATCAAAGTTTGACCCATTGTCAGTGATGATGCTATGCGGGACCCCATATCTGAATATCAACTCTCTGACGAAACTGATAGCAGTGCTAGCATCAAGATTTTTGATAGGCTTGGCTTCAATCCATTTGGTGAACTTGTCGACTGCCACAAGCACATGTGTGAATCCGCTCATGCCTGTTCTCAGTGGACCAACCATGTCCAGTCCCCAAACAGCGAAGGGCCAGACGAGTGGAATGGTCTTTAGAGCCGATGCTGGCTTGTGCGACATGTTGGAGTAGAACTGGCAGCCTTCACACTTGTCGACTATCTCTTTCGCCATTTCGTTTGCCCTGGGCCAGTAAAAACCCGCTCGGTATGCTTTGGCCGCGATGGTCCGAGAGGACACATGGTGACCACAAGTCCCCGAGTGGATATCATCAAGGATTATCTGACCTTCTTCTGGCGTTATGCACTTCTGACCGATTCCAGTTGCGCTTTCTCTATACAACTGTCCTTTTATGACTGTGAAAGCTTTAGATCGACGGACGATCTGTCGAGCCTCTTCTTCGTCCTCTGGAAGTTCTTTCCTCAAGATATACGCGATGTATGGTATCGTCCAGTCGGGAGTGATTGCCAAGACCTCCATGACTAGGTCAACCACAGCAAGAATTTCGACTTCAGTCGGATCTGTGGCACTTTTCGGTTGCGGGGCTTCTTATGTAAAAGGATCCTCCTGGACTAACGGCGAGTGGATGTATTCCAAAAACACATTGCTGGGAATGGCTTCTTTCTTGGAGCCTATCTTTGCCAGATCATCAGCTGCTTGATTTTTCAGTCGGGGGATGTGATGAAGCTCTAACCCCTCGAATTTCTTTTCTAGCTTTCTTACTGCATTGCAGTAGCCAGTCATAGCTGGGTTTCTGACGTCCCACTCCTTCATCACCTGATTAACCACCAAATTTGAGTCGCCATAGACCATGAGGCGCCGGACGCCGAGTGAAATGGCCATGCGCAACCCATACAAGAGTGCTTCATATTCTGCTTCATTATTGGAGGAGTCATAGTGAATCTGGAGAACATATCTGAGCTTATCTCCTCGGGGGGAGACCAATACTACCCCAGCATCGGAACCATTCAGCATCTTAGATCCATCGAAAAACATGGTCCAGTGCTCCGAGTGAACTTGAGTCGGAAGCTGTTGTTCAATCCACTCGGCGACGAAATCTGCAATTGCTTGGGACTTGAGAGCCTTCTTTGCTTCAAACTTGATATCTAGGGGAAGGAGTTCAATCGCCCACTTCGCCACTCGACCAGTCGCATCTCTGTTGTGCAAAATCTCTGACAGTGGAGCGTCGGTGACGACTGTAATGGAATGGTCAGAGAAGTAGTGTGGAACCTTCTTCGTGGTCATGTAAATCCCATATACAAGCTTCTGGTAGTGGGGATATCTTTGTTTCGAAGGAGTCAAAACTTCAGACACATAATACACTGGGCGCTGAACTCTGAAGGCCTTTCCTTCTTCTTCCCGCTCGACCGTAAGTACTGTACTGACAGCTTGTCCCGTGGCCGCAATGTAAAGCAGCAGAGGCTCTTTACTGATTGGGGTAGCAAGCACCGGCTGGGTGGAGAGCAGGGCTTTGAGCTCTGCAAACGCTGCATCAGCTTCTGGAGTCCACTCGAGCTTGTCAGACTTCTTCATCAGTCGGTAAAGAGGCAACGCCTTTTCACCGAGACGAGAAATGAATCGACTTAGAGCGGCCAAGCAGCCTGTAAGCTTCTGGACATCGTGCACACGCACAGGGCGCTTCATCCGGAATATGGTGCCAACTTTCTCGGGATTGGCGTCGATTCCTCGTTCGGAAACGAGAAAACCGAGTAACTTTCCACCTGGAACTCCGAATGTGCACTTTGATGGATTGAGCTTGATATCATATCTCCTGAGGTTAGCAAAGGTTTCGGCAAGGTCAGCCAGTAGGTCGGAACCTTTCCGTGACTTAACCACAATATCATCCATGTATGCTTCTATGTTCCGACTGATCTGAGTGAGCAAACACTTCTGAATCATCCTCATGAACGTGGCTCCAGCATTCTTGAGGCCGAAGGGCATGGTGACATAACAGAAGCACCCGAATGGGGTGATGAAAGCCGTTTTGATCTCGTCGGGTCCATACAGACGAATCTGATGGTACCCTGAATAGGCATCTAGAAAAGACAAACGCTCACACCCCGCGCTTGAGTCGACTACCTGGTCGATGCGGGGGAGAGGGAAATGATCTTTCGGGCAGGCCCGATTGATATGTTTAAAGTCAATGCACATGCGAAGTGACTTGTCCTTCTTGGGGACCATGACAACATTGGCGAGCCACTCGGAGTGGTAAATCTCTCGGATGAACTCTGCTGCTAAGAGCCGAGCCACCTCCTCGCCAATAGTTTTCCTCTTCTGGACGGCGAACCGTCGAAGATGTTCTTTCACAGGCTTGAACTTCGGGTCGACTCGTAGACGGTGCTCAGCCAGCCCCCTGGGAACTCTAGGCATGTCAGAAGGCTTCCATGCGAAGATGTCCTAGTTCTCACGGAGGAACCGGATGAGCGCTTCTTCCTATTTGGAGTCGAGCGTCGTTGAGATGTGAGTCGGAGCAGCATCGGGGTCGGTCGGGTGAATGTGGACTGGCTTAGTTTCACCGGATGACTAAAAAGCTGATTCTGAAGCTGGCTTCTTGGCCCGCAGCAATTCACTCGGATCAACAGTCTTCTGGTACTCTTGCAGTTCGACTACTGACATCTGAGCATCAGTGATCTTTGATCCTTTTTGAAAACACTCTTCTGCTTTCTTCCGATTGCCTGTAACAGTGATCACACCTCTGGGGTCGGGCATCTTCAACTTGAGATACACATAGCACGGTCGAGCCATGACGTGCATAAGATGGTCGGCCCAGAATAGCATGATAAGCACTTTGGAATTCCACAACCTCGAATGTCGACTTTTCCTTGCGGTAATTCTTTGAATCACCGAAAACCACATCGAGAGCAATCTGGCCGAGTGACTCGGCTTTCTTTCTAGGAATGACTCCATGGAAACTCATGTTGCTGGCAGTATGTTCAGGCCGCTGCCACCATCCATCAGGACTTTGGTCAGTCGAGTGCCTTCGACAATTGGATCGACCACCAGAGCTTGCCTCCCAGGGGTGGCAATGTGCGCAGGGTGATCGGACTAGTCGAACGTGATGGCAGTCTGAGACCACTTCAGGTAGCTGGGTGTTGCCGGGGCAACCATATTCACTTCACGGTTAATGACTTTCAGTCGACTTTTGCTTTTTTTTTGACAAGAAGACTGTAAGGGAACCCCCTACAGTATAATTGGTGCAACAAACCCAAATTGCAAGTACCATGCCTTGAACCTGGGTGGGTGGGAAGGCATCAGCCCCTTCCCACCACTAGGCTATGCCTTAGTCTGCGTCGACTTTTACTTTCGACATCAGCAAAAATCATCAAGGTGGAATTGACTTGGGGGTATCCATCGTCACTATCTTCTTTGTCCTCAACTCTGTCTGACTCTTTTTCCTTGTCTTTGGACTGCTTGCCCTGAAACTGCTGGATCAGGAGCCGGCACTGTCGAGTGGTATGCTTTGGGTAAATAAGGTTACCCTCTTCATCTTTCTTGGTGTGGATGTGACATGGCAGATCCAAAACATCATTTGCATCTTGATCCTTGACTTTCTTGGGGTTCCAGGGCCCCTTGGGTTTCCCCTTGAATTTTCCCTGGGTTACGACCAGGGTCTCCCCAGGGGCGGCTGGCTCGGCCTTCCGCTTCTGCTTCCGACTGGAATTGCCTCCGGTTTCCTGGGCGACTGCTTTCTGCTTGCCACTCTGGAGTCGATCTTCATCTTCTCCGTTAGCGTATTTGGTGGCAATTTCCATCATCCGATTCAGAGACATTTCTCCGGTCCGACCAAACTTCAGGTTCAACTCTCTGTTCTTGACGTCTTCTTTAAAGGCACAAACTGCTTGGTGATCTGGTACATTCTCAACTGTGTGATGCAAAGTGAACCACCTCTGGATGTAACCCCTCAGAGTTTCACTCGGTTTCTGCACGCAAGACCGCAATTCTGTAAGGCCTGCTGGTCGCTTGCATGTTCCTTCAAAGGTTGTGACAAACACTCGAGAGAGATCCTCCCAAGTGTAGATGCTGCTAGGTGCTAACTGATTCAGCCACGCTCTGGCTGAGCCCTCTAACAGGAGAGGCAAATGCTTCATAGCCACCTCGTCATTGCCGCCCCCAATCTGGACAGCCACTCGGTAGTCTTCGAACCAAGTGTCAGGCTTAGACTCGCCGGTGAACTTGCTGACTCCAGTCGCCAACCGGAAGTTGGGAGGAATCACTGCGGCCCTGATGGCTCGACTGAAACATTCTGGCCCCGAAACACGTACTCTGCTGCTGGCAGGCGCATCCCTGTCGTGGCCTTCTCGGTGAGCTCTGTTCCTGTCAACCAGACCCTGAACGAGGATGGATCTCGCATCAAAGCCTGGGTCCCTGGGGTCGACTGGAACTCTCCGCCCAACACTATGAGGGTGTCTGTCATCCTGCTGTCGAGGTGCATATGACCCACTCCTCGGGGGAGGGGTTGGCACTCGACGTCGATCGAACCGGTGATCATACTGCTCATTTCTTCTGTACTGATCGTGCCGGTCTCCGCGTCCCTCGCGCCTCGGGGGCGATCTTGGGCTGTGAGCAGATTGGACTGTATCCGTTGCAACGGATCGACTGTGGATCCTATTCCGCGACTGAGAAACAGCGGAATTCTGGTTTCCCGCTGCCCGGAGCAACGCTCTGATTTGCAACAAGCCCCTGCCAGCCTCTGACTGGGAGGGCTGAATCGATTCTGCTATACGGGCCGTGACTGCCAAATTCTGAACTGGGGTCTGATATACCTGCGTAGGCGGGAAGAGCTGACGTCGACTGGACTCGGGAGCTCGCTGACGCGCTTGCTCGTCGAGTATTCGCTGGAGATTCTCCAGTCGAGTGCGCTCGGCCAAGTTAGCCAAGCGCGCGTCCTCCAAGGCCTGGGCCTCGGGGGTTTCTCCGATGATAGGAGTGTGGAGTGCATCCATGTTTCGGCGGCGAAGCTCCTCTCGCTGCAATGATGTGAGAGGTTCGGGGAGATACTCATCGTGGGGATGCGACGGGTCGCCTCCACCCGCGCCTCCATCGGTGCGAGGGAAACTGGGAGGACTGTGTGCTCCATCGACCGCCAGAACCTCAGCCGCCGGGTCGCTGCTGCCGCACTCGGATGCGGTCTTCGCGGAGCCAGTCGACAGGTCGAACATGCCGTAGAGGGATTCGTCGGGCTCGATTGCCGCGACTTGTGGGGCTGCCGACTGGTGGGCCACGGCATGCCTCACCCACCTCTGAAGTCTCGACCGGCCGGAGCGCTTGCGCCGGTGGGAGACAGGGTGGGAAGATGACATGGGAGTTGACCAATACTGGGTCGACGGCTGCTGCAGGAGGACACCACGAACACATGCGCGGAAGTGCGTCGCACCGCGGACGGGGAGGGCGTCGATGTTGAGTGGAGCCTCCTGAAGCCAAGCGGAGTCGTCGGCGACGAACGTGAGTGCGCCGAGACGGATCTCGCGGCCCTCCACCAAATCTCCGCACGAAAACATGATCAAAGGGATCGGAAAAATCACAACTTCTCCAACTAGGCGCTAAGACTCTCGGCCTCACGGTGGGCGCCAACTGTCGTGGTTCTAACTCTGACAGTGAGGTAGGGCGGTATGTATGGAGAGGCTAGGTCTCAGCTATGGAGAAGTTGTAAATACACCAGGATGTACGAGTTCAGGCCCTTCGCGGAGGAAGTAACAGCCCTACGTCTCGGTGCCCGGAGGCGGTCGACTGGATTATGTGTGTATGAATTACAGGGGTGCCAACCCCTGCTACTAAGGAGGGGGGTGGCTTATATAGAGTTCGCCAGACCCCTCCGGTCCTCAGTAACGCAGGGTTAAAATACATTAAGACTGGGCGTTACTGGTAATGTCCCTAATAAAGTGCTATGATGACCATAAAGACTACTTAATGGCCGACCGTTTGCTTGCGGAGTGGCTTTAGATCTCCTGTCAGTCGAGTGGTTGGCATCGTAGTTGAGTGGTAGCCTCCTGGTCGAGTGTCTTAAATCTGTCGAGTGGGATACCTTCAAGTCGATTGAAAGGTGACTTCTTCTAGGGATGTCCTTGGATAGGGCTCCTTAGGACAGGTCCA
>NC_057794.1:107714297-107717685 GCF_018294505.1 Triticum aestivum | reverse complement strand
CAGGTCCATGCCCCCACCCTAGGTACATAGCTTCATCAGTTAGGGTTTCCCCCGAGTCGCCTCGGAGGAGACGACGCGGGGACGCGCGCGGGGGGTGGGGGTGGGGGGGGGGGGCTAGAGCCAATCCACTACAGTTTCAAAGGCATCATTAGAGAGGGAGATGAAACACATCAAACCTGACTTGTTTCCGATTGTATTGATTTAGAAATTGCAAATTACACACTTTCAATATTACTATGTGCAGTTTTAAGTGACCGAGAATTATGAATATTACATGCAAACGAAGATTAGCAGACGGATTAATCAAAACCCCATTAATTAATTTTAGCACTTAGCTGCTTCATGAAGCAACCTAGGCAATCCACCTGTTAATGTTCCATCCATTCCTCGATGGCTCGATCTACTTCCATCTCACCTTACACGCAACATCTCCATGATTAACCTGCGGATCCCACTTCCATTAATGACATCTCAATTGCACCACCATATATAGCATAGCCAAAGCACGCAGTAGCATCACACAAAGAACAAGCAGCACAAAGCAGCAATGGAGGCGCATATGCGATTCATGACGGCCACCTTTCTCCTCGTGCTCCTCTCTCTGTCCGCAGCCGCTCCGTCAGTTCGTGGCCAGGCGGTGGCGGCCGCGCCGGCTCCAGCGGCGGCTGCCCCGAAGACGATCAAGGCGGTGCTGACCAAGGCCGGGCAGTTCACCAAGTTCCTCCAGCTGCTGCAGTCGACGCAGGAGGAGGAACAGATCGACACCCAGCTCAAGGGCAAGGCCTCCACCGGCGCCGGCCTCACCGTCTTCGCGCCGCCCGACAACGCCTTCACCGCGCTCAAGTCCGGCACCCTCAACTCCCTCTCCGATCAACAGAAGACGTCGCTGGTGCAGTTCCACGTGGTCTCCCAGCTGCTCCCCATGGCGCAGTTCGACACGGTGAGCAACCCGCTGCGCACGCAGGCCGGCGACACCGGCAGGGGCAAGTACCCGCTCAACGTCACGTCCGACGGCGGCGGGAGGGTGAACATCTCCACCGGCGTCGTCAACGCCTCCGTCGACGGCACGCTCTACACTGGCGACAGGCTGGTGGTGTACCAGGTGGACAAGGTGCTGCTGCCGTGGGCGCTCTACGGGCCGCCCGTGCCCGCGCCCGTGCCGTCGCCGGCGGCGGACAAGGACAAGGACAAGAAGAAGGCCGGGCCGGTGGCGGTGGCCGACGCGCCGGAGGCCGATACAGCCACGGCGTCCGCGGCGGCGCCCCGGGAGATGCGGGGCCTCGGCGGCGGTCTCTGCATGGTGGCCGTCGCCGTGGCGGCCGCGTGGTGTGGCATGTGACGATCGAGGAAGAGTGGCGGACAGTCGGATGTTGCCATGCATTGGATGTTTTGATTTTCCCTTTTCTTCGTCGAGACTCGAGAGACGAGAGGTGCTCGAATCGTTCGGTTTGTTTCGGTGTGTTGTTCTTCGTTTTGTTTATGTTTTTTCGTATGATCCTTGTAATTGCTGAAGCTTCGTAACGTTTCGGTCGGTATTTTCCTCTTGTAGCAAAAGTAGCAATATTGAGTGCACGCTGGGCGCCACCTGGGTTCAATTGAACGTTTTTTTTTGTGAATCAGGTTCAATTAAACGATGAAACCACCAAATCCACGGTCTCAACAGTTGCATCAACTGTGTGTGTGTTTTAGGTTCAAAAAAAAAACTGTGTGTGTTTTTTTTTTAAAATAAGTGTGGCGAAGATGTGCATGTTAAGATGGATATGTGGCCACACAAGGAAGAATCGAGTCCGGAATGATGATATACAAGATAAAGTTGAATAGAAGTTTGTTCAACATCATTTGAGATGGTTTGAACATATTTAGCGCAGGTCTTCAGAAGCTCCAGTGCGTTGTTAGCACTCCTGCTCTACCTTTCACGCTAGCTTCCCTTTGCTTGAAGTAAATTTTCGGTGCACTTTCACTGCTCAACCACTATCGCTTGATTTCTCTCACAAAAGCTTCTAGTCCGTCCCAACCGCTTTCCTGGACGGCTAAAGCATGTGGTATTCTGTTTTTGATAGATTCTGTTTTCGTTGCGTTGTTTGCTTGTTTTGATAAATCTATGGATTGTATCGGGGGTATAAGCCATGATGAAGTTAGAATAAAATAGGTATAATGCAATAATAAAATATCAATGGGTTTACAGTAGTACCTAAAGAGGTGATTTGCTTTGTTATACTAATGGATCTCACGAGTTCTTTATTGAATTTTGTGTGCTGAAGTTTTCAAGTTTTGAGTGAGATCACGATGGATGAAGGAATAAGGAGTGACAAGAGTCTAAATTTGAGGATGACCGAGGCACCCCAAGGTAATATTCAAGGACTCCCAATCATCTAAGCTTGGGGATGCCCCGAAAGGTGTCCCCTCTTTCTTCTACCAACTATCGATAAATTACTTGGAGCTATATTTTTTTCATCACATGATATGAGTTTTGCTTGAAGCGTCATGTATTATATGAGTCTTTGCTTTGCTTCGTTTTTTAGTTTGCCACAATCATCTTTGTTGAACACATCTTTTTGAGAGGGACACACATTATTCATGATTTGTTAGAATACTCTATGTGCTTCACTTATATCTTTTGAGCTAGACATTTGCTCTAGTGCTTCACTTATATCTTTTAGAGCACGACAATGGTTATATTTTAGAGAAATAGTTGCACTATCATTCTTCACTTATATTATTTTAAAAGTTGATAGCAATAATGGCAATTAGTACAAGTTATGAATTTGGTCCTAATATGATAGGTATTCAAGAGGGATATAATAAAAACTTCCATATAGATAACTAAATATGATAAGTTTGATTTCTCGAAATAGTTTTGCGATGTAAAGGTGGTAATATGTGGGTTGTGCTAATGAGTAATTGTGGTTTAGTAAAAATATTGATGTTAAGGTTTGTGATTCCCGAAGCATGCATGCATGGTCTCTTGTTATGCTAAGAAGTTGAAACATGATTTATTATTGAGTGTCTTCCTTTGCGTGAAGGTCGGGGGCGCTATTGGGGAACATAGTAATTTAAAAAATTTCTTACGATCACACAAGATCTATCTAGGAGAAGCATAGCAACAAGACGGGAGAGTGTGTCCACATACCCTCGTAGACCGAAAGCGGAAGCGTTATGTAACACGGTTGATGTAGTCGAACGTCTTCACGATCCAACCGATCCAAGTACCGAACGTACGACACCTCCGTGTTCAGCACATGTTCAACACGATGACGTCCCTCGAGCTCTTGATCCAGTAGAGAGTCGAGGGAGAGTTTCATCAGCACGACGGCGTGGTGATGGTGTTGATGATGTGATCCGCGCAGGGCTTCGCCTAAGCAGTACGATAATATGACCGAGGTGGTAA
>NC_057794.1:107512792-107714080 GCF_018294505.1 Triticum aestivum | reverse complement strand
GGGGGCACCGCACACGGCTGAGACAAATCTTGGAGTGCCCCCGCCCCCGTATATAAAGGAGGAGGGGAGGAGGCGGCCGGCCTAGGGGGCGCGCCAAAGGGGGGAGTCCAACTAGGACTCCCAATCCTAGTTGGACTCCCTTTCCTTTTCCGTAGGGGGGAAAGAGGGAAGGAAGAGGAAGAGGAGAAGGAAAGGGGGAGGGGGCGCCCCCTCCCTAGTCCAATCCGGACTCCCTATAGGGAGGGGCGCAGCCACACCTTGTGGGATGCCTCCCCTCTCCTGTATGGCCCATGTAGGCCCAATATTCCCCCGGGGGGTTCCGGTAACCCCTAGGTACTCCAGAAAAATACCCGAATCACTTGGAACCATTCCGATGCCCGAATACAATCTTTCAATATATGAATCTTTACCTCTCGACCATTTCGAGACCCCTCGTCATGTCCGTGATCTCATCCTGGACTCTGAAAAATCTTCGGTCACCAAAACACATAACTCATAATACAAATCATCATCGAACGTTAAGCGTGCGGACCCTACGGGTTCAAGAACTATGTAGACATGACCGAGACACATCTCCGGTCAGTAACCAATAGATGAACCTGGATGCTCATATTGGCTCCTACACATTCTACGAAGATCTTTATCGGTCAAACTACACAACAATATACGTCATTCCCTTTGTCATCGGTATGTTACTTGCCCGAGATTCGATCGTCGGTATAATCATACCTAGTTCAATCTTGTATGATCATGAACATAGGAATCACGTCTGTGTCAAGTAGACCGAAACGATTCTGCATCTACTACTATTACTCCACACATCGACCGCTATCTAGCATGCATCTAGAGTATTATGTTCATAAGAACAGAGTAACGCATTAGGCAAGATGACATGATGTAGAGGGATAAACTCAAGCAATATGATATAAACCCCATCTTTTTATCCTCGATGGCAACAATACAATACGTGCCTTGCTGCCCCTGCTGTCACTGGGAAAGGACACCGCAAGTTTGAACCCAAAGCTAAGCACTTCTCCCATTGCAAGAAAGATCAATCTAGTAGGCCAAACTAAACCCAAAATTCGAAGAGACTTGAAAAGATATCAAATCACGCATATAAGAATTCAGAGACGAATCAAATATTGTTCATAGATAATCTTGATCATAAACCCACAATTCATCGGATCTCGACAAACACACCACAAAAAGTATTACATCGAATAGATCTCCAAGAATATCGAGGAGAACTTTGTATTGAGAACCAAAGAGAGAGAAGAAGCCATCTAGCTAATAACTATGGACCCGTAGGTCTGCGGTAAACTACTCACACATCATCGGAGAGGCTATGGTGTTGATGTAGAAGCCCTCCGTGATCGAATCCCCCTCCGGCAGATTGCCAAAAAAGGCCCCCAGATGGGATCTCACGGGTACAGAAGGTTGCGGCGGTGGAAAAGTGGTTTCGTGGCTCTCCTGGATGTTTTCAGGGTATAAGAGTATATATAGGCAAAAGAAGTAGGTCGGTGGAGCTCCGTGTCCCACGAGGGTGGGGGCGCGCCTACCCCGCCTGGGCACGCCCCCTGCCTCGTGCAAGCTTCGCGGACTTCCAGACTTGTACTCCAAGTCTCCAGGGTGACGTTTGTTCCAAGAAAGATCCTCGCGAAGGTTTCGTTCCATTTGGATTCCGTTTGATACTCCATTTCTGCGAAACACTGAAATATGCAAAAGAACAACAATTTGCACTGGGCCTTCGGTTAATAGGTTAGTCCCAAAAATAATATAAAAGTGCATAATAAAGCCCATTAAACATCCAAAACAAATAATATAATAGCATGGTGTTGGGGAACGTTGCAGAAAACAAAAATTTTCCGACGGTTTCACCAAGATCCACCTATGAGTTCATCTAGCAACGAGTGATCGGATTGCATCTACATACCTTTGTAGATCACACGCGGAAGCGTTCAAAGAACGGGGATGAGGAAGTCGTACTCGACGTGATCCAAATCATCGGAGATCCTAGCGCCGAACGAACGGCACCTCCGTGTTCAACACACGTACGGTCATCGTGACGTCTCCTCCTTCTTGATCCAGCAAGGGGGGAAGGAGAGGTTGATGAAGATCCAGCAGCATGACGGCGTGGTGGTGGATGCAGGGGTCACCGCAGCAGGGCTTCGCCGTTCTACTACGAGAGGGAGAGGTTTAGCAGGGGAGAGGGAGGCGCCAAGACTCAAGGGTGCCGCTGACCCTCCCCCCCTTTATATAGGCTCCCCTAGGGGAGGCGCCGGCGGCCAAGGGTGGAGTAGCCCCCAAGGCAAGTGGGGCGCCCCCCCACCCTAGGGTTCCCAACCCTAGGCGCATGGGGTGGGCCAAGGGGGGCGCACCAGCCCACTATGGGCTGGTTCCCCTCCCCACTTTGGCCCATTGGGCCCTCCGGGATGGGTGGCCCCACCCGGTGGACCCCCGGGACCCTTCCGGTGGTCCCGGTACAATACCGGTGACCCCGAAACTCTCCCGATGGCCGAAACTGCACTTCCTATATATAATTCTTCACCTCCGGACCATTCCGGAACTCCTCGTGACGTCCGGGATCTCATCCGGGACTCCAAACAACTTTCGGGTTACTGCATATTATACCTCTACAACCCTAGTGTCACCGAACCTTAAGTGTGTAGACCCTACGGGTTCGGGAGACATGTAGACATGACCGAGATGGCTCTTCGGTCAATAACCAACAGAGGGATCTGGATATCCATGTTGGCTCCCACATGCTCCTCGATGATCTCATCGGATGAACCACGATGTCGAGGATTCAAGCAACCCCGTATACAATTCCCTTTGTCAATCGGTATGTTACTTGCCCGAGATTCGATCGTCGGTATCCCAATACCTCGTTCAATCTCGTTACCGGCAAGTCACTTTACTCGTACCGTAATGCATGATCCCGTGACCAGACACTTGGTCACATTGAGCTCATTATGATGATGCATTACCGAGTGGGCCCAGAGATACCTCTCCGTCATACGGAGTGACAAATCCCAGTCTTGATCCGTGTCAACCCAACAGACACTTTCGGAGATACCCGTAGTATACCTTTATAGTCACCCAGTTACGTTGTGACGTTTGGTACACCCAAAGCAATCCTATGGTATCCGGGAGTTACACGATCTCATGGTCTAAGGAAAAGATACTTGACATTGGAAAAACTCTAGCAAACGAACTATACGATCTTGTGCTATGTTTAGGATCGGGTCTTGTCCATCACATCATTCTCCTAATGATGTGATCTCGTTATCAATGACATCCAATGTCCATAGTCAGGAAACCATGACTATCTATTGATCAACGTGCTAGTCAACTAGAGGCTTACTAGGGACATATTGGTATCTATGTATTCACACATGTATTACGATTTCCGGATAACACAATTATAGCATGAATAAAAGACAATTATCATGAACAAGGAAATATAATAATAATCCTTTTATTATTGCCTCTAGGGCATATTTCCAACAGTCTCCCACTTGCACTAGAGTCAATAATCTAGTTACATTGTGATGAATCGAACACCCATGGAATTCTGGTGTTCATCATGTTTTGCTCTAGGGAGAGGTTTAGTCAACGGATCTGCTACATTCAGGTCCGTATGTACTTTACAAATATCTATGTCTCCACCTTGAACATTTTCACGAATGGAGTTGAAGCGATGCTTGATGTGCCTGGTCTTCTTGTGAAACCTGGGCTCCTTGGCAAGTGCAATAGCTCCAGTGTTGTCACAGAAGAGTTTGATCGGCCCCGATGCATTGGGTATAACTCCTAGGTCGGTGATGAACTCCTTCACCCAAATTGCTTCATGCGCTGCCTCCGAGGCTGCCATGTACTCCGCTTCACATGTAGATCCCGCCATGATGCTCTGCTTGCAACTGTACCAGCTTACTGCCCCACCATTCAAAATATACACGTATCCGGTTTGTGACTTAGAGTCATCCAGATCTGTGTCGAAGCTAGCATCGATGTAACCCTTTACGACGAGCTCTTCGTCACCTCCATAAACGAGAAACATTTCCTTAGTCCTTTTCAGGTACTTCAGGATATTCTTGACCGCTGTCCAGTGTTCCTTGCCAGGATTACTTTGGTACCTACCTACCAAACTTACGGCAAGGTTTACATCAGGTCTGGTACATAGCATGGCATACATAATAGAACCTATGGCTGAGGCATAGGGGATGACACTCATCTCTTCTATATCTTCTGCCGTGGTCGGACATTGAGCTGAGCTCAATTTCACACCCTGCAACACAGGCAAGAACCCCTTCTTAGACTGATCCATATTGAACTTCTTCAATATCTTATCAAGGTATGTGCTTTGTGAAAGACCTATGAGGCGTCTTGATCTGTCTCTATAGATCTTGATGCCTAATATATAAGCATCTTCTCCAAGGTCCTTCATTGAAAAGCTCTTATTCAAGTAGGGCTTAATGTTGTCCAAAAGCTCTATATCATTTCCTATCAAAAGTATGTCATCCACATATAATATGAGAAATGCTACAGAGCTCCCACTCACTTTCTTGTAAACGCAGGCTTCTCCATAAGTCTGCATAAACCCAAACGCTTTGATCATCTCATCAAAGCGAATATTCCAACTCCGAGATGCTTGCACCAGCCCATAAATGGATCGCTGGAGCTTGCATACCTTGTCAGCATTCTTAGGATCGACAAAACCTTCCGGCTGCATCATATACAATTCTTCCTTAAGGAAACCATTAAGGAATGCCGTTTTGACGTCCATTTGCCATATCTCATAATCATAGAATGCGGCAATTGCTAACATGATTCGGACGGACTTCAGCTTTGCTACCGGTGAGAAAGTCTCATCGTAGTCAACCCCTTGAACTTGCCGATAACCCTTAGCGACAAGTCGAGCTTTATAGATGGTAACATTACCATCCGCGTCTGTCTTCTTCTTAAAGATCCATTTATTTTCTATGGCTCGCCGCTCAACGGGCAAGTCAGTCAAAGTCCATATTTCGTTTTCATACATGGATCCTATCTTGGATTTCATGGCTTCCAGCCATTTGTCGGAATCCGGGCCCGCCATCGCTTCTTCATAGTTCGAAGGTTCACCGTTGTCTAACAACATGATTTCCAAGACAGGGTTGCCGTACCACTCTGGTGCGGAACGTGTCCTTGTGGACCTACGAAGTTCAGTAGCAACTTGATCTGAAGTTTCATGATCATCATCATTAACTTCCTCTCTAGTCGGTGCAGGCACCTCAGGAACATTTTCTTGAGTTGCGCCATTTTCCGGTTCAAGAGGTAATACTTCATCAAGTTCTACTTTCCTCCCACTTACTTCTTTCGAGAGAAATTCCTTCTCTAGAAAGGATCCACTCTTGGCAACAAAGATCTTGCCTTCGGATCTGAGGTAGAAGGTATACCCAATAGTTTCTTTAGGGTATCCTATGAAGACGCATTTTTCCGACTTGGGTTCGAGCTTTTCAGGTTGAAGTTTCTTGACATAAGCATCGCATCCCCAAACTTTTAGAAACGACAGCTTAGGTTTCTTCCCAAACCATAACTCATACGGTGTCGTCTCAACGGATTTTGACGGAGCCCTATTTAAAGTGAATGCGGCAGTCTCTAAAGCATAGCCCCAAAAAGATAGCGGTAAATCGGTAAGAGACATCATAGATCGCACCATATCTAATAGATTGCGATTACGACGTTCGGACACACCATTACGCTGAGGTGTTCCAGGCGGCGTGAGTTGTGAAACTATTCCACATTTTCTTAAGTGTGTGCCAAATTCGTGACTCAAGTATTCTCCTCCACGATCTGATCGCAGGAACTTGATTTTCCTGTCACGTTGATTCTCATCCTCACTTTGAAATTCCTTGAACCTTTCAAAGGTCTCAGACTTGTGTTTCATTAAGTAGACATACCCATATCTACTCAAGTCATCAGTGAGGGTGAGAACATAACGATAACCACCGCGAGCCTCAACACTCATTGGACCGCACACATCAGTATGTATGATTTCCAATAAGTTGGTTGCTCGCTCCATTGTTCCTGAGAACGGAGTCTTGGTCATTTTACCCATGAGGCATGGTTCGCATGTGTCAAATGATTCGTAATCAAGAGACTCTAAAAGTCCATCTGCATGGAGCTTCTTCATGCGTTTGACACCTATGTGACCAAGGCGGCAGTGCCACAAGTATGTGGGACTATCATTATCAACCTTACATGTTTTGGTACTCACACTATGAATATGTGTAGCATTACGCTCGAGATTCATTAAGAATAAACCATTCACCATCGGAGCATGACCATAAAACATATCTCTCATATAAATAGAACAACCATTATTCTCGGATTTAAATGAGTAGCCATCTCGTATTAAACGAGATCCTGATACAATGTTCATGCTCAAACTTGGCACTAAATAACAATTATTGAGGTTCAAAACTAATCCCGTAGGTAAATGTAGAGGTAGCGTGCCGACGGCGATCACATCGACCTTGGAACCATTCCCGACGCACATCGTCACCTCGTCCTTCGCCAGTCTCCACTTATTCCGCAGCTCCTGCTTTGAGTTACAAATGTGAGCAACCGCACCGGTATCAAATACCCAGGAGCTACTACGAGTACTGGTAAGGTACACATCAATTACATGTATATCACATATACCTTTCGTGATGCCGGCCTTCTTGTCCGCTAAGTATTTGGGGCAGTTCCGCTTCCAGTGACCACTTCCGTTGCAATAAAAGCACTCAGTCTCGGGCTTGGGTCCATTCTTTGGCTTCTTCCCGGCAGCTTGCTTACCGGGCGCGGCAACTCCCTTGCCGTCCTTCTTGAAGTTCTTCTTACCCTTGCCCCTTTTGAACTTAGTGGTTTTATTCACCATCAACACTTGATGTTCCTTTTTGACTTCTACCTCTGCGGATTTCAGCATTGCAAATACTTCAGGAATGGTCTTTTCCATCCCCTCATATTGAAGTTCATCACAAAGCTCTTGTAGCTCGGTGGAAGCGACCGAAGGATTCTGTCAATGACGGCGTCATCCGGGAGATTAACTCCCAGCTGAGTCAAGCAGTTATGTAACCCAGACATAGTGAGTATGTGCTCACTGACAGAACTGTTTTCCTCCATCTTACAGCTAAAGAACTTGTCGGAGACTTCATATCTCTCGACCCGGGCATGAGCTTGAAAAACCATTTTCAGTTCTTCGAACATCTCATATGCTCCGTGTCTCTCAAAACGCTTTTGGAGCCCCGGTTCTAAGCTGTAAAGCATGCCGCACTGAATGAGAGAGTAATCATCGGTACGTGTCTGCCAAGCATTCATAACTTCTTGTTCTGCAGGGAGAACAGGTGCGTCACCTAGCGGTGCTTGTAGGACATAATCTTTCTTGGCAGCTATGAGGATGATCCTCAGGTTCCGGACCCAGTCCGTATAGTTGCTGCCATCGTCTTTCAGCTTGGTTTTCTCTAGGAACGCGTTGAAGTTGAGGACAACGTTGGCCATTTGATCTACAATACATGTTGTAAAGATTTTAGACTAAGTTCATGATAATTAAGTTCATCTAAATCAAATTATTCAATGAACTCCCACTCAGATGGACATTCCTCCAGTCATCTAAGTATAACATGATCCGAGTTAACTAGGCCGTGTCCGATGATCACGTGAGACGGACTAGCCAACATCGGTGAACATCTTCATGTTGATCGTATCTTCTATACGACTCATGCTCGACCTTTCGGTCTTCTGTGTTCCGAGGCCATGTCTGTACATGCTAGGCTCGTCAATTCAACCTAGTGTTTGCATGTGTAAATCTGTCTTACACCCGTTGTATGTGAACGTTGGAATCTATCACACCCGATCATCACGTGGTGCTTCGAAACAACGAACTGTCGCAACGGTGCACAGTTAGGGGGAACACTTTCTTGAAATTATTATGAGGGATCATCTTATTTACTACCGTCGTTCTAAGTAAACAAGATGCAAAAACATAATAAACATCACATGCAATCAAATGATAATAGTGACATGATATGGCAAATATCACATAGCTCCTTTGATCTCCATCTTGGGGCTCCATGATCATCTTGTCACCGGCATGACACCATGATCTCCATCATCATGATCTCCATCATCATGATCTCCATCATCATGTCTCCATGAAGTTGCTCGCCAACTATTACTTCTACTACTATGGCTAGCACGTTTAGCAATAAAGTAAAGTAATTTACATGGCGTTTCTCAATGACACGCAGGTCATACAAAAAAATAAAGACAACTCCTATGGCTCCTGCCGGTTGTCATACTCATCGACATGCAAGTCGTGATTCCTATTACAATAGCATGAACATCTCATACATCACATATATATCATTCATCATTCATCACAACTTTGGCCATATCACATCACAAAACACTTGCTGCAAAAACAAGTTAAACGTCCTCTAATTGTTGTTGCAAGTTTTACGTGGCTGCAACAGGGTTCTAGCAAGAACGTTTTCTTACCTACGTGAAAGCCACAACGTGATTTTTCAACTTCTATTTACCCTTCATAAGGACCCTTTTCATCGAATCCGCTCCAACTAAAGTGGGAGAGACAGACACCCGCCAGCCACCTTATGCAACTAGTGCATGTCAGTCAGTGGAACTGGTCTCACGTAAGCGTACGTGTAAGGTTGGTCTGGGCCGCTTCATCCCACAATACCGTTGAAGCAAAATAAGACTAGTAGCGGCAAGAAAGTTGACAACATCTACGCCCACAACAAATTGTGTTCTACTCATGCAAAAAGAACTACGCATAGACCTAGCTCATGATGCCACTGTTGGGGAACGTTGCAGAAAACAAAAAATTTCCTACGGTTTCACCAAGATCCATCTATGAGTTCATCTAGCAACGAGTGATCGGATTGCATCTCATACCTTTGTAGATCACGCGCGGAAGCGTTCAAAGAACGGGGATGAGGAAGTCGTACTCGACGTGATCCAAATCACCGGAGATCCTAGTGCCGAACGGACGGCACCTCCGTGTTCAACACACGTACGGTCAGCGTGACGTCTCCTCCTTCTTGATCCAGCAAGGGGGGAAGGAGAGGTTGATGAAGATCCAGCAGCACGACGGCGTGGTGGTGGATGCAGGGGTCACCGCAGCAGGGCTTCGCCGTTCTACTACGAGAGGGAGAGGTGTAGCAGGGGAGAGGGAGGCGCCAAGACTCAAGGGTGCCGCTGCCCCTCCCTCCCCCCTTTATATAGGCTCCCCTAGGGGGGGCGCCGGCCCTAGGAGATGGGATCTCCTAGGGGGGGCGGCGGCCAAGGGTGGAGTAGCCCCCAAGGCAAGTGGGGCGCCCCCCCCACCCTAGGGTTCCCAACCCTAGGAGCATGGGGTGGGCCAAGGGGGGTGCACCAGCCCACTATGGGCTGGTTCCCCTCACCACTTTGGCCCATGGGGCCCTCCGGGATGGGTGGCCCCACCCGGTGGACCCCCGGGACCCTTCCGGTGGTCCCGGTACAATACCGGTGACCCCGAAACTCCCCTGATGGCCGAAACTGCACTTCCTATATATAATTCTTCACCTCCGGACCATTCTGGAACTCCTCGTGACATCCGGGATCTCATCCGGGACTCCGAACAACTTTCGGGTTACTGCATATTATATCTCTACAACCCTAGCATCACCGAACCTTAAGTGTGTAGACCCTATAGGTTCGGGAGACATGTAGACATGACCGAGATGGCTCTTCGGTCAATAACCAACAGCGGGATCTGGATACCCATGTTGGCTCCCACATGCTCCTCGATGATCTCATCGGATTAACCACGATGTCGAGGATTCAAGCAACCCCGTATACAATTCCCTTTGTCAATCGGTATGTTACTTGCCTGAGATTCGATCGTCGGTATCCTAATACCTCGTTCAATCTTGTTATCGGCAAGTCACTTTACTCGTACCGTAATGCATGATCCCGTGACCAGACACTTGGTCACATTGAGCTCATTATGATGATGCATTACCGAGTGGGCCCAGAGATACCTCTTCGTCATACGGAGTGACAAATCCCAGTCTTGATCCGTGTCAACCCAACAGACACTTTCGGAGATACCCGTAGTATACCTTTATAGTCACCCAGTTATGTTGTGACGTTTGGTACACCCAAAGCAATCCTACTGTATCCGGGAGTTACACGATCTCATGGTCTAAGGAAAAGATACTTGACATTGGAAAAACTCTAGCAAACGAACTATACGATCTTGTGCTATGTTTAGGATCGGGTCTTGTCCATCACATCATTCTCCTAATGATGTGATCTCGTTATCAATGACATCCAATGTCCATAGTTAGGAAACCATGACTATCTATTGATCAACGAGCTAGTCAACTAGAGGCTTACTAGGGACATATTGGTGTCTATGTATTCACACATGTATTACGATTTCCAGATAACACAATTATAGCATGAATAAAAGACAATTATCATGAACAAGGAAATATAATAATAATCCTTTTATTATTTCCTCTAGGGCATATTTCCAACACATGGAACAATAAATTTTTTTATAGATATGTTGGAGACATCCCAACATCTCCAAGCTTAATTACTGCTCGTCCTTGAGTAGGTAAATGATAAAAACAGAATTTTTGATGTGGAATGCTACCTAACATAATTTTCAATGTAATTCTCTTTATTGCAGCATGAATGTTTAGATCCAAAAGATTCTAAACAAAAGTTTAATATTGACATAAAAATAATAATACTTCAAGCATGCTAACCAAGCAATTATGTCTTATCAAAATAACATAGCCAAAGAAAGCTTATCCCTATAAATCATATAGTTTGGCCATGCTTCATTTTCGTCACACAAAATGCTCCTATCATGCACAACCCCGATGACAAGCCAAGCAATTGTTTCATACTTAGCCTTTTCAAACTCTTTCAACTTTCACGCAATATATGAGCGCGAGCCATGGACATAGCACTATGGGTGGAATAGAATATGATGATGTAGGTTGTGTGAGAAGACAAAAAAGGAGAAAGTCTCACATTGATGCGACTAATTAACGGGCTATGGAGATGCCCATCAATTGATGTCAATGCAAGGAGTAGGGATTGCCATGCAACGAATGCACTAGAGCTATAAATATATGAAAGCTCAACAAAAGAAACTAAATGGGTGTGCATCCAATTTGCTTGCTCACGAAGACCTAGGGCATTTTGAGGAAGCCCATCATTGGAATATACAAGCCAAGTTCTATAATGAAAAATTCCCACTAATATATGAAAGTGACAAAATAAGGGACTCTCTATCATGATGATCATGGTGCTACTTTGAAGCACAAGTGTGGAAAAAGGATAGTAACATTGCCCCTTCTCTCTTTTTCTCTCATTTTTTTATTTGGGCATTTTTTCTCTTTTTTATGGCCTCTTTTTTATCGTTCGGAATCTCATCCCGACTTGTGGGGGAATCATAGTCTCCATCATCCTTTCCTCACATGGGACAATGCTCTAATAATGAAAATCATCACACTTTTATTTACTTACAACTTAAGAATTACAACTCGATACTTAGAACAAAATATGACTCTATGTGAATGCCTCCGGTGGTGTACCGAGATGTGCAATGAATCAAGAGTGACATGTATGAAAGAATTACGAAGGTGGCTTTGCCACAAATACGATGTGAACTTCATGATCATGCAAAGCAATATGACAATGATGGAGCGTGTCATAATAAATAGAACGGTGAAAAGTTGCATGACAGTATATCTCGGAATGGCTATGGAAATGCCATAATAGGTAGGTATGGTGGCTGTTTTGAGGAAGATATAAGGAGGCTTATGTGTGATAGATCGTATCATATCACTGGGTTTGGATGCATTGGCGAAGTTTGCACCAACTTTCGAGGTGAGAAAGGGCAATGCACGGTACCGAAGAGGCTAGCAATGATGGAAGGGTGAGAGTGCGTATAATCCATGGACTCAACATTAGTCATAAAGAACTCACATACTTATTGCAAAAATCTACAAGTCATCAAAACCAAGCACTACGGCATGCTCCTAGGGGGATAGATTGGTAGGAAAAGACCATCGCTCATCCCCAACCGCCACTCATAAGGAAAGCAATCAAAGAAGACCTCATGCTTCAAATTTGTCACACAACGTTTACCATTCGTGCATGCTACGAGACTTGCAAACTTCAACACAAGGATTTCTCAATTCCATAATTACTAAACTAGCACGACTCTAATATGACCACCTTTATATCTCAAAACAACTATCAAGTATCAAACTTCTCATAGTATTTAATGCATTTTATATGAAAGTTTTTATTATATCCATCTTGGATGCCTATCATATTAAGACTAATTTATAGCCAAAGCAAATTACCATGCTGTTCTAAAATACTCTCAAAATAATATAAGTGAAGCACGAGAGATCAATAATTTCTGTAAAATAAAACCACCACCGTGCTCTAAAAAGGTATAAGTGAAGCACTAGAGCAAAATTATCTAGCTCAAAAGATATAAGTGAAGCACATAGAGTATTCTAATAAATTTTGATTCATGTGTGTCTCTCCAAAAGGTGTGTACAGCAAGGATGATTGTGGTAAACTAAAAAGCAAAGACTCAAATCACACAAGACGCTCCAAGAAAAACACATATCATGTGGTGAATAAAAATATAGCCTCAAGTAAAGTTACCGATAGACGAAGACGAAAGAGGGGATGCCTTCCGGGGCATTCCCAAGCTTAGGCTTTTGGTTGTCCTTGAATTTTACCTTGGTGTGCCTTGGGCATCCCCAAGCTTAGGCTCTTGCCACTCCTTGTTCCAAAATCCATCAAATCTTTACCCAAAAACTTGAAAACTTCACAACACAAAACTCAACAGAAAATCTCATGAGCTCTGTTAGTATAAGAAAACAAACCACCACTTTAAGGTACTGTAATGAACTCATTCTTTATTTATATTGGTGTTAAACCTACTGTATTCCAACTTCTCTATGGTTCATACCCCCTGATACTAGCCATAGATTCATCAAAATAAGAAAACAACACACCAAAAATAGAATCTGTCAAAAATAGAACAGTCTGTAGTAATCTAGAGGTTTCGAATACTTCTGTAACTCCAAAAATTCTGAAAAATTAGGATGTCCTAAATAATTTGTATATTGATCTACTGAAGTTGGAATTGGTACTTTATCGCTCTCTGGTAAAAAATGAAAATTATTCTCGTGAGCGCATACTTTTTGGTTTTTTCAGCAAGATCAAAGAACAATCATCCAAGAAGATCCTAAAGGATTTACTTGGCACAAACACCAATTAAAACATAAGAAACACAATCATAACAGAGGATAAATGATTTATTTATTACTAAACAGGAACAAAAAGCAAGGAAATAAAATAAAATTGGGTTGCCTCCCAACAAGCGCTATCGTTTAACGCCCCTAGCTAGGCATAAAAACAAGAATAGATCTAGGTATTGTCATCTTTGGTATGCAATCCATAAGTGGCTCTCATAATTGATTCATAAGGCAATTTAATTTTATTTCTAGGAAAGTGTTCCATGCCTTTCCTTAATGGAAATTGGAATATAATATTTCCTTCTTTCATGTCAATAATTGCACCAATCATTCTAAGGAAAGGTCTTCCAAGAATAATAGGACATGTAGGATTGCAACTATATCAAGAACAATGAAATCTACGGGCACATAATTCCTATTTGCAACAATAAGAACTTCATTAATATTTCCCATAGGTTTTTTAATGGTGGAATCCGCAAGGTGCAAATTTAAAGAACAATCATCAAATTCACGGAAACCTAACACATCGCACAAAGTTTTTGGAATCGTGGAAACACTAGCACCCAAATCACATAAAGCATAGAATTCATGATCTTTAATCTTAATTTTAATAGTAGGTTCCCACTCATCATAAAGTTTTCTAGGGATAGAAACTTCTAATTCATGTTTTTCTTCATAAGATTGCATTAAAGCATCAACGATATGCTTAGTAAAAGTTTTATTTTGATTATAAGCATGAGGAGAATTTAACATGGATTGCAACAAGGAAATACAATCTATCAAAGAACAATTATCATAATTAAATTCCTTGAAATCCAAAATAGTTGGTTCATTGCTATGTAAAGTTTTGACCTCTTCAATCCCACTTTTACCAATTTTTGCATCAAGATCTAAAAACTCCGAATCATTGGGACGCCTTTTAACTAAAGTTGATTCATCTCCAGTCCAATCTTTATCAAGATTCATATTGGAAAACCAAGATTTAATAGGAGACACATCAATCACTTTTAGATCTTCATCATTATTATCATGAAAACTAGAAGAACACGCTTTCACCATGCAATCTTTTTTAGCATGCATCCTAGCGGTTCTTTCTTTGCACTCATCACTAGAAATTCTCATGGATTTGAGAGACTCATTGATATCATGCTTAGGTGGAATAGATCTAAGTTTCAAAGAATCAACATCAAGAGAAATTCTATCCACGTTCCTAGCCAACTCATCAATCTTAGGAAATTTTTCTACAAGCAAAGGATTGAAATTCTTTTGCGAATTCATAAATTCTTTAACACTAGTCTCAAAATCAGAGGGCATCTTATTAAAATTTCCATAAGAGTTGTTGTAGGAATTGCCATAATTATTAGAGGAATTACTAGGGAACGGCCTAGAATTAAAGTTTCCTCTATACGCATGATTACCAAAGTTGTTCCTACCAACAAAATTCACATCCAAGGATTCATTATTATTCTCAATCAAGGTGGACAAAGGCATATCATTAGGATCAGAAGAAACACTTTTACTAGCAAACAATTTCATAAGTTCATGCATCTTTCCACTTAAAACATTAATCTCTTCAATAGCATGAACTTTTTTACTAGTGGATCTTTCGGTGTGCCATTGAGAATATTAACCATAATATTATCTAGGAGTTTAGTAGCTTATCCTAAAGTGATTTCCATAAAAGTGCCTCCCGCGGCCGAATCTAAAATATTTCTAGAAGCAAAATTCAATCCAGCATAATTTTTTGTCTAATCATCTATAAATTCAAACCATGTGTAGGGCAATTATGTATCATTAATTTCATCCTCTCCCAAGCTTGTGCAACATTCTCATGCTCAAGTTTCTAAAAATTCATAATATCGTTTCTAAGAGAGATGATCTTAGCAGGAGGAAAATACTTAGAGATAAAAGCATCTTTGCACTTATTCCATGAATCAATAATATTTTTAGGCAAAGAAGAGAACCAAGTTTTAGCACGATCTCTAAGCGAAAACGGAAATAGCTTCAATTTAACAATATCATTATCCACATCTTTCTTCTTTTGCATATCACACAAATCAACGAAGTTGTTTAGATGGGTAGCGGCATCTTCACTAGGAAGGCCAAAAAATCGATCTTTCAGAACAAGATTCAACAAAGCGGTATTGATTTCACAAGATTCAACATCGGTAGTAGGAGCAATCGGAGTGCTAATAAAATCATTGTTGTTGGTATTGGAAAAGTCACATAATTTGTATTGTCTTGAGCCATTGTGACAAACAATCAATCCAACACACAAGAACAGAAGAAGCAAGCGAAAATAAACAAATGGAAAAGGGCGAATAAAACGGCAAAGGTGAAGTGGGGGAGAGGAAAATGAGAGGCGAATGGCAAATAATGTAATGCGAGGGATAAGAGTTTGTGAAGGGTACTTGGTATGTCTTGACTTGAGCGTAGATCTCCCCGGCAATGGCGCCAGAAATCCTTCTTGCTACCTCTTGAGCATGCGTTGGTTTTTCCTTGAAGAGGAAAGGGTGATGCAACAAAGTAGAGTAAGTATTTCCCTTAGTTTTTGAGAACCAAGGTATCAATCCAGTAGGAGACTACACGCAAGTCACCTAGTACCCGCACAAACAATTAAGAACCTTGCAGCCAACGCAATAAAGGGGTTGTCAATCCCTTCACGGCCACTTGCAAAAGTGAGATCTGATAAAGATAATAAGATAAATATTTTTGGTATTTTTGTTGTATAGATTGAAAAGTAAAGATTGCAAAATAAATAGTATACTAGAATTATAGATCAAAAACTAATACGTCTCCAACGTATCTATAATTTTTGATTGCTCCATGCTATATTACCTACTGTTTTGGACATTATTGGGCTTTATTATCCACTTTTATATTATTTTTGGGACTAACCTATTAACCGGAGGCCCAGCCCAGAATTGCTGTTTTTGCCTGTTTTAGGGTTTCGAAGAAAAGGAATATCAAATGGAGTCCAAACGGAATGAAACCTTCGGGAACGTGATTTTCTCAACAAACAAGACCCGGGAGACTTGGACCCTACGTCAAGACACAAAAGAGGAGGCCATGAGGTAGGGGGTCACGCCTACCCCCCAGGCGCGCCCTCCACCCTCGTGGGCCCCCTGTTTCTCTACCGACATACTCCTTCCTCCTATATATACCTACGTACCCCAAACGGTCAGATACGGAGCCAAAAACCTAATTCCACCGCCACAACTTTCTATATCCATGAGATCCCATCTTGGGGCCTGTTCCAGAGCTCCACCGGAGGGGGCATCGATCACGGAGGGCTTCTACATCAACACCCTAGCCTCTCTGATGAAGTGTGAGTAGTTCACCTCAGACCTACGGGTCCATAGTTATTAGCTAGATGGCTTCTTCTCTCTTTTTGGATCTCAATACAATGCTCTCCCCCTCTCTTGTGGAGAACTATTCGATGTAATCTTCTTTTTGCGTGTGTTTGTTGAGACTGATGAATTGTGGGTTTATGATCAAGTCTATCTATGAATAATATTTGAATCTTTTCTGAATTCTTTTATGTATGATTGGTTATCTTTGCAAGTCTCTTCGAATTATCAGTTTGGATTGGCCTACTAGATTGATCTTTCTTGCAATGGGAGAAGTGCTTAGCTTTGGGTTCAATCTTGCGGTGTCCTTTCCTAGTGACAGTAGGGGCAGCAAGGCACGTATTGTATTGTTGCCATCGAGGATAACAAGATGGGGTTTTCATCATATTGCATGAGTCTATCCCTCTACATCATGTCATCTTGCTTAAGGCGTTACTCTGTTTTTAACTTAATACTCTAGATGCATGCTGGATAGCGGTCGATGAGTGGAGTAATAGTAGTAGATGCAGGCAGGAGTCGGTCTACTAGTCTCGGACGTGATGCCTATATACATGATCATACCTAGATATTCTCATAACTATGCTCAATTCTTTCAATTGCTCAATAGTAATTTGTTCACCCACCGTAGAATACTGATGCTCTCGAGAGAAGCCACTAGTGAAACCTATGGCCCCCGGGTCTATCTTTATCATATTAATCTCCTACTACTTAGTTATTTTCTTTGCTTTTTTACTTTGCCTTTATTTTACTTTGCATATTTATCACAAAAATACCAAAAATATTATCTTATCATATCTATGAGATCTCACTCTCGTAAGTGGCCGTGTAGGGATTGACAACCCCTATTCGCGTTGGTTGCGAGGATTTATTTGTTTTGTGCAGGTACGAGGGACTCACGCGTAGCCTCCTACTGGATTGATACCTTGGTTCTCAAAAACTGAGGGAAATACTTACGCTACTTTGCTGCATCATCCCTTCCTCTTCGGGGAAAACCAACACAGTGCTCAAGAGGTAGCAGAAACTTATATGATGTAAAGTAGACCCGGGGGCCATAGGTTTCACTAGTGACTTCTCTCAAGATAGCATATATTATGGGGGGTGAACAAATTACTGCCAAGCAATTGATAGAAAAGCGCATAGTTATGAGAATATCTAAGCATGATCATGAACATAGGCATCACGTTCGTGTCAAGTAGACCGAAACGATTCTGCATCTACTACTATTACTCCACACATCGACCGCTATCTAGCATGCATATAGAGTATTATGTTCATAAGAACAGAGTAACACATTAGGCAAGATGACATGATGTAGAGGGATAAACTCAAGCAATATGATATAAACCCCATCTTTTTATCCTCGATGGCAACAATACAATACGTGCCTTGCTGCCCCTACTGTCACTGGAAAGGACACCGCAAGATTGAACCCAAAGCTAAGCACTTCTCCCATTGCAAGAAATATCAATCTAGTAGGCCAAACTAAACCCAAAATTTGAAGAGACTTGCAAAGATATCAAATCATGCATATAAGAATTCAGAGACGAATCAAATATTGTTCATAGATAATCTTGATCATAAACCCACAATTCATCGGATCTCGACAAACACACCACAAAAAGTATTACATCGAATAGATCTCCAAGAACATCGAGGAGAACTTTGTATTGAGAACCAAAGAGAGAGAAGAATCCATCTAGCTAATAACTATGGACCCGTAGGTCTGCGGTAAACTACTCACACATCATCGGAGAGGCTATGGTGTTGATGTAGAAGCCCTCCGTGATCGAATCCCCCTCCGGCAGATTGCTGGAAAAGGCCCCCAGATGGGATCTCACGGGTATAGAAGGTTGCGGCAGTGGAAAAGTGGTTTCGTGGCTCTCCTGGATGTTTTCAGGGTATAAGAGTATATATAGGTGAAAGAAGTAGGTCGGTGGAGCTCCGTGGGGCCCACGAGGGTGGGGGGCGCGCCCCCTGCCTCGTGGAAGCTTCACGGACTTCCAGACTTGTACTCCAAGTCTCCCGGGTGACGTTTGTTCCAAGAAAGATCCTCGAGAAGGTTTCGTTCCATTTGGATTCGGTTTGATATTTTGATATTCCTTTTCCACGGAACACTGAAATAGGCAAAAAAACAGCAATTTGCAATGGGCCTTCGGTTAATAGGTTAGTCCCAAAAATAATATATAAGTGCATAATAAAGCCCATTAAACATCCAAAATAGATAATATAATAGCATGGACCAATAAGAAATTATAGATACATTGGAGACGTATCAGGACGCCCCTCCCCCGTATATAAAGGAGGGGAGGAGGGGGCCGGCTGGCCCTCATGGTGCGCACCCCAAGGGGGGATTCCTACTCCTACTAGGAGTAGGTTTCCCCCCTTTCCTAGTCCTAATAGGAGGGGGAAGGAAGGGGAGGAGAAGAAGAAGGAAAGGGGCCCGGCCCCCTCCCAATTCGGATTGGGCTTGGGAGGGGGGGGGCGCCCCCACCTGTTGGCCGCTTCCTCTCTCTTCCACTAAAGCCCATGTAGGCCCATTAAGCCCCGGGGGGGTTCCAGTAACCCCCAAGTACTTCGGTATATGCCCGAACTCATTCGAAACCATTCCGGTGTCCAAACATAACCTTCCAATATATCAATCTTCATGTCTCGACCATTTTGAGACTCCTCGTCATGTCCGTGATCACATCCGGGACTCCGAACTACCTTCGGTACATAAAAACACATAAACTCATAATACCGATCGTCATCGAACGTTAAGCGTGCGGACCCTACGGGTTCGAGAACTATGTAGACATGACCGAGACTCATCTCCGGTCAATAACCAATATCAGAACCTGGATGCTCATATTGGTTCCTACATATTCTACGAAGATCTTTATCTGCCAAACCGCATAACAACATACGTTGTTCCCTTTGTCATCAGTATGTTACTTGCCTGAGATTCGATCGTCGGTATCATTATACCTTGGTCAATCTCGTCATCGGCAAGTCTCCTTACTTGTTCCGTAATGCATCATCCCGTGACTAACTTCATTAGTCACATTGCTTGCAAGGCTCATAGTGATGTGCATTACCGAGAGGGCCCAGAGATACCTCTCTGACAATCAGAGTGACAAACCCTAATCTCGATCTATGCCAACTCAACAAACACCATCGGAGACAACCGTAGAGTATCTTTATAATCACCCAGTTATGTTGTGACGTTTGATAGCACATAAGGTGTTCCTTTGGTATTCGGGAGTTGCATAATCTCATAGTCTAAGGAACATGTATATGTCATGAAGAAAGCAATAGCAATAAACTAAACGATCATAGTGCTAAGCTAATGGATGGGTCTTGTCCATCACATCATTCTCTAATGATGTGATCACGTTCATCAAATGACAACACATGTCTATGGCTAGGAAACTTAACCATCTTTGTTTAACGAGCTAGTCAAGTAGAGGCATACTAGGGACACTTTGTTTGTCTATGTATTCACACATGTAATAAGTTTCCGGTTAATACAATTCTAGCATGAATAATAAACATTTATCATGATATAAGGAAATATAAATAACAACTTTATTATTGCCTCTAGGGCATATTTCCTTCAGTCTCCCACTTGCACTAGAGTCAATAATCTAGTTCACATCGTCATGTGATTTCACACCAATAGTTCACATCTTTATGTGATTAGTTCACATCTTCATGTGACTAATACCCAAAGGGTTTACTAGAGTCAATAATCTATTTCACATTGCTATGTGATTAACACCCAAATAGTGATCATGTTTTGCATGTGAGAGAAGTTTAGTCTACGGGTCTGCAACATTTAGATCCGTATGTATTTTGCAAGTTTCTATGTCTACAATACTCTGCACGGAGCTACTCTAGCTAATTGCTCCCACTTTCAATATGTATCTAGATCGAGACTTAGAGTCATCTAGATTGGTGTCAAAAGCTTGCATCGACGTAACTCTTTACGACGAACTCTTTTATCACCTCCATAACCGAGAAATATTTCCTTAGTCCTCTAAGGATAATTTTGACCGCTGTCCAGTGATGTACTCCTAGATCATGTAACATCCCAATTTTTATTAAATTTGGATGTTAATAGAATCATTCAATGCATACCATATTTCTTTGCATTTTGGAGTTTTAAAATATTCAAACAATATTTTTCCACTCGAGAAAAACAAATGAGAGGGGATAAGATGACTTCCTCAAAATATAAAAGAGTGGGAAATTTTACTTTGAATATTATTTGAAGTTTTTGAGTTTATTTTTGGTGTTTATTTTATTTTCAAAAAAGTGCATCAATTGCATTAGGAAAATATTTTCAAATGTTCCGTGCTTTAGTAAATGTTCATTAGGTTCTAAATATTATATAGTTATTTTAGAAATTATTTTGGTGTTTTTAGTAATTCATTTGAATTAGTTATGGGCCACTTTAGTCTCCTGTTTAAAAAAACACGCACACACGCACTCACCCGCCTGGACCAAAACCAGTTCGGCCCACGGGCGCCCCGACCGACCCAGCTGGCCATTTGGCCCAAGGCCAACGCCTCAGCGCCCGACGCCTCCCGCCCGGTTGACCGCCCGCAGCCTCCCTCGCTCAGTACCGTCGCCGCCACTGACTGGTGGGCCCCGCTCCACCTCATCTTCCCCATCCTCCCGCTTGCCCCGCTCGGATGAGCTCGCCGCCGCGCTCCCGCAACCACCGAGCGAGGCTCTCGTGGATAATGCTTATCTGCGGCACAGCACGCCTCCCCTCGCCTATAAATGCCCCGGCCTCCCCTCTTCCAACCTCACCGTCCGCTTCTTCCCACGCCGCCCATAGCCGCCACTGTCGCCGTTCGCATCTCGCCGGAGCCGCGCCACTCCTCATCCTTTCCGTCGCCAGTAAGCCACCGTGGCCTTCACCTTCTTCGTCAAACATTTCCCGCGACAACGCGCATCTTGTTGACATCTTTTCCTCGCCGAGGTCCCGCCGGAGACGATGCCCTGACGACGCCCAACCTTGCCGGAGCCCACAGAGCGCCACCGCCTTCTCCTCGCCGACCCCGACGCCCGTGAGGAGCCCCGACGCCACCATCCGGACGCCCAAGCCGCGCCGCACCTCCCCGTCTTCTTCCCCGACGCCGAGGACCGCCGTAGCCACTGCCCTGCCATCACCCGACATCGCGCCGCCGTCCTCTGCTCGTTGCCGGCCACCACCACCCGCTGTAAGCCGCCGCCCCACTCCCTCCCGTTAGATCGACCACCGACGACCCAAATTAGATGAGGTTGGTTTTTTTAGTTGAACCGGTATGCGGTTAACCGCGGTTTTTATCTTTAAAAACTACCGATCGGTTTTCGTTAAATGACCGTGCGGTTTTATTTAAACCGAGCGTCGGTTTTTATTTAGTTAGCCGCCGCTGTTTTTCTTATTTAGCGGCCGTTCGCCGTATAGCCTATGCGGCGAATGCCTTTCGGCCAGCCACGAACCGCCACGTGGTCAGTGACTTGTTTGCGACAGTTTTCTCCTCTGTTTAGTCCCTGTAATTAGCAGATTAATCCCTGAACTTAGATTAACCATAACTTTTTAACCGTAGATCCAAACTCGATGAAACCAACAGAAAATTCTTCGTCATGTTTAGCTCTATCCAATGGTATCCTTTTTGCAAAATTTTGGTAGATTCAAATTTGAATTTATTCAGATTCGAATTCAAACTTCAAATGGCCATATCTCCCAAACCGAAGCTCCGATTAAGTTGATTCCTTTTGCATTCTGTCACCGTAGCCAAACCCTATCACATGGACCTTTGTCACAATAATTTTTCACACACTAGAATCTGCCCTTTAATATTTTTACTAGTATGCATAGTATGCACTATAGTTCACATCACTTTTTGAACCATAGGCCTATGTTGTGTTGCACTTAGAATATTTTTGTGGTAGCTTAGTGTGATGTATGCTCATTTGGTTTTTCCGAGACTTCTTGCTTCGCATGTTCTTCTTGGTTTTCTGAAATGTTTGCTTATGTTTGTTTATCTTCCTTTGCGATAGATTGCCCGGAGTGCGAAGCAGAATAATATCAGTCTTTAGAATTCAACCAGCAGTACCAAGGCAAGTTGCATCTTGATCATGTTTTTTTATTACCTATGATTTTATTATGCACTTAGTTCTTTGCGGTAGGACTGCATGGTAGGAATTAATGTCGTATGACTATGCTTTTCATCGAGTAGTTCATTGAGGTAGGTCTGAACCAAATAACATTGTCACCATCGTTTTACATTATGTTGCTTCGCTAAGTAGACGTGGATTGGGGAGTGATCATTGTAAAGTTTGAGTGACAATGTAGTAAATAGGACCTAAGATAATTAGTGAACTACCTGGGCGGAAACTTGTTGGAATGGTGGTGAAGTACAATGGGGCACGCATGGGAAATCCATGGTGGTGCACCACTAGTGGACCGTCCGCTCAGGCTCGAAGGGATCAATCATATTTTCATGTCTAGAAGCCTACATGTGCAGCCACAAGCCAATATGGGCTCTGGCTTAGTTGAGTAGTTAGTGTGACCCCTTCCGGAATGGGCTAGCAGATGTAGAGTGATGTAGGTGTACCGGCCTATCCGTGGGTTAAGGGGGAACATTTTCGAAAGACTATGTCTCGATCTTCCGATCATGGAGGTGGTCGATTCTTGTGGGGAAAAGTGCGCAACCTCTGCAGAGTGTCAACCTAATCGATTAGCCGTGTCCCCGATTACGGACAACTTGAGCATCTAGTAGTGGAAATGTTGGGAGATCTCCTCACCTTTAATTAAACAGTTGGGTTTTAAATGAAACTTGGGAACGGATGGAGTTGGGTTTGCCAACTCATCCTATGCAAATGTGTAGTAGTAGAATAACATCTTTTCTAATAGGGAAAAACTAGCTTTATGCAAAAAAAAAAACTTAGAGCTTTCCACCAGCCAAATTGCATGTAAAAGTAGGTTCATTACACTTATGATGTGACTTGCTAGTACATTCAATGTACTGACCCATATGGCTGCAACTTATCACGTTGCAGATATATCCGACGAGGATTAAGGTGCGATCGGTCGATGTTCTACACTCAACCTTGCTCGTGGAGTTGGACTCATTTACTACTTTGCTTCCGCAGTATTTGATCATTGGCTCTATGCCCTATTTTTGTAATAAATGTATTGCTCCTGGACTATCGATGTAATAAAGAGATGTGTGTTATTTCTGTTATTTCATCGAGTACTGTGTGTGCTAGCAAGTCGATCCAGGGACTCGCACGGTAAGCAACAGAGACTTCGACTCTTATCGAGTCGGGTCGCTACAAGTTGGTATCAGAGCACACGTTGACTGTACGATGCGACCACTAGAAATGGAAAAAAGCCATAGGATAAAAACTATATTTTTTCCACTTTCCCTATATATCATTTGGTCTCGTACCTTCTCTGCTTCAGCACTAACTTCTTCTCTCTTTCAAAATGTAGATGTCGTCCGCCCTTGTTGAGTTCGAGCAGCCTGATGAGACCATGCCCTTTGGACAGTAGCTAGTGAAGATCACGAAGCACCTGAAGATTGGGCTTCCCACATTCACTGGAACCTTCACAGCCACCCTGCCCGAGGAGACACGTTGGAGGATCGATGCTCATATCCCCAGACGCATCCTCGGAAACCGCACCAAGCCCATTGATTTCCATGTGGATACCGCAACATGGGGCTTGGGCAGGGGTATCACTGCCCACATTGCTCTCGGACGCATTCGGGAGGTGTATGACGAAGACCTCAAGAGGAACTCCTTCGTGATGTACGGACGCCGCGACACAAATGGAGATGTGGTGCGTACCCTGGAGGACGAGACGATAACATCCCATATCCAGGACATGCATGGAGGAGCACATTCGCATGATGGAGCTGGAGCTGTCCGACAACATGGTCGTCATCAAGAACCTCATGATCCGCAAGGCCGAGCTAGAGGAGGAGCTCCCGGATGCTCGCATCAAGCATGAGGGAGAGCTGGACGCACTACAGGAGAAGATCGATGACCTGAAGCTTGAGCTTGAGGAGGCCGAGGAGAAGCTGGATGAGGGAGAAAACATCCAGGAGGATCACTCGTATGGTGCATATGTCAGCCAGGAGAGGGACCAAAATGATGAGCTCGGAGATGAAGACACAGAGAGCGATGCAAGGACACCCGATGTCGACATGGTTGACTGGTCCTCATCCAATGAAAGTTAGATTTTATACCACCATGAGAGTTTAGAAATTCAATTTCATTATCTGATTAGTTTTATTTCATTTGTAAGACCTTGTCAAATCTTGTGACATGGCTTACCTTAGGTTTGATTATTCATGTGAACCTCTTTGTTTGAAATTGAATTTGTGTGATTTGAAGTTTTATTGCTATCATGTGCATATGGGTAGTGTGATTTTACTCACTAGGCCTTGTTCTATTCTAACTCCTCATCCACTTTAAAACCCATCAGATGCCTCCAAGACGTGACCCCGGATTCAACTTTCTGCCGGAGCTTACGCAATTGATCCAGCAACGGAATGCTCTTATGCAGATGCTCATTCAGAACCAGAACCAGAACCAGAACAACAACAACAACCCACCGCCGCCACCCCTGGTTAATAGTCTTACCCGTTTTCTGAGGCTGAACCCACCTGTGTTCTCCAGTAGCACGTTGCCGATTGTCGTAGATGACTAACTTCGCAAGATAGGGAGGGAGCTGGCCACGGCAGGATGCAATGATGCTGAGAAGGTGAAGTTTGTTGCCCACCAGCTGGATGGACCGGCAGCTGCTTGGTGGGTGAACTACACCACCACATACCCCATGGAGAATGTGAATTGGACTCAGTTCCAGCGGGTGTTCCGCACTGCTCATGTCTCAGCTGGAGCCATGAGTCTGAAGAAGAAGGAGTTCCGCAGCTTGCGCCAGGGAGGACGCATGTTATCTCAGTATGTTGATGAGTTCAGTAAGTTGGCCCGTTATGCTCCAAAGGACGTGGCCATTGATGCAGCCAAGCAGGAGAAATTTCTGGAGGGACTGAACGATGAGTTGGGAGTTCAGTTGACTGTGGCAACCTTTGTGGACTATCAGGAGCTGGTTGATAAGGCTACCATTCTCGAAGGCAAGCACCAGCAGATGGAGAATCGTAAGAGGAAGTACGGTCATGGGAAGTATAACTCTGGAGTTCAACAGAAACCCCGCTATAGCCCGTACTCAGGAAGTTCTGGATCAGGCACTAGCAAGTTTGGAGGGAATCACTATAACCATGGAGGCCACATTCATCCTGGAGGAAATGGACACAACCACCATGGTCACAAGCATGGCAATGGCAATGGAGGAAATGGCAATCAGTAGCATTTCAACTCTTCCACACTGATGAAGAAGGACCTGAGTCACATCACCTACTTCAAGTGCAAGAAGACAGGTCACTACTCCAATGGGTGTCCTGAGGCACATAATGGAAATGGAAATGGCAATGGGAATTCTGGAGGCAAGAAGCCCAATCCTTTCACTAATGGGCATGTGAATCATGTCAATGTGGAAGAGGTTTATGAGCAGCCTGACGCAGTGATTGGTAAGTTCTTGGTTAATTCATTTCCAGCACTCATTCTTTTTGACACTGGTGCATCACATTCATTCATATCAAGGGGATTTGTGGATAAACATAAGTTGCCTACCATAGCTCTTAAGTCACCCATTCTAGTGAGTTCCCCAGGAGCCGAGTCTATGGTTAGTCAGGGATGTTTCCAATTGCCTTTGAACATAGGGGGGCATGTTTTTCCCACAGATATGATTATACTAGAGTCGCAAGGGTTGAATGTAATCCTAGGGATGGATTGGATATCCAAGTATGAGGGAAACATTGATTGTGCTAGTAGATCGATTTTTCTCACCACCCCAGAGAAGAAGAGGATCAAGTATGTATCTAGGCTTAAGCCTAAGAGGACTCAGGTGAACTCTCTTACGGGAGTTGTCCAGGAAGAAGTACCAGTGGTGAAGGATTATCCCGATGTATTTCCGGATGAGTTACCGGGTATGCCGCCAGATCGGGAGATTGAGTTTTTGATTGAGTTGTTGCCAGGCACAGGACCTATCTCCAAGAGGCCGTATCGAATGCCTGCTAATGATTTGGAGGATGTCAAAAAATAGATTAAGGAGTTACTAGAGAAAGGGTATATTCACCTGAGTTCATCACCTTGGGGAGCCCCAGTACTCTTAGTGGAGAAGAAGAATGGAACCTTGAGAATGTGTGTGGATTACCACTCTTTAAATGAGGTGACCATCAAGAACAAGTATCCCCTACCGATGAACAACGACTTGTTTGACCAGCTAGAAGGAGCTAGTGTTTTCTCCAAGATCAATCTTCGATCAGGTTATCACCAATTGAAGATCCGTGAGAAGGATATACCCAAGACAACTTTTACCACAAGGTATTGGCTTTATGAGTATACAGTCATGTCCTTTGGTTTGACTAATGCCTCTACCTATTTTATGAACATGATGAACAAAGTATTCATGGAGTTCTTGGATAAGTTTGTTGTGGTATTCATTGATGACATATTGGTTTACTCCAAGAATGAGGAGGAACACGCTGAACATCTGCGCTTAGTTTTGGAGAAGCTCAGAGAACATCAACTTTATGCCAAGTTCAGCAAGTGTGAGTTTTGGCTCAAGGAGGTCGGATTTCTGGGACATGTAGTGTCAGGTGAAGGGATTGTAGTGGACCCTACCAAGGTAGAGTCAGTCATAGAATGGAATGCACCCACCACAGTTGGCGAGATTCGTAGTTTCCTTGGACTTGCAGGATATTACCAGAGATTTATTGAAAATTTATCCAAGATTGCAAGGCCCATGACAGCGTTGTTGAAAAAGGACACCAAGTTCGTTTGGACTGAAGAGTGTGAAGCCAGCTTTCAAGAGTTGAAGAAGCATTTGGTTACAACCCCAGTGTTAATCCTGCCTGACGTACACAAGGACTTTCAGGTGTATTGTGATGCTTCACGTCAGAGACTTGGAGGTGTTCTTATGCAAGAGGGAAAGGTTGTAGCTTATGCTTCACGACAGCTTCGACTTCATGAGTTGAACTATGCCACACATGATTTGGAGTTGGCAGCTGTAGTGCAAGCACTCAAGACATGGAGACACTATCTTATTGGGAATCGTTGTGATGTTTACACGGATCACAAGAGTTTGAAGTATATCTTCATGCAAAAGGAGTTGAATCTTAGGCAAAGGAGATGGTTGGAACTTATAAAGGATTATGACATGATTCTGCATTATCATCCAGGAAAAGCCAATGTTGTGGCAGATGCTTTGAGGCGTAAGAGTTATGTTAATACCCCTACAGCAGGAGGTTTACCTCAGGAGTTATGTGAAGAGCTTAGAGACCTACAGTTGGAAATAGTTCCCAGAGGTTATGTTGCCGCACTCGAGGTACAGTCCACCTTGTCGAGAAGAATCAGGAAAGCCCAGAAGTTGGACCAAGGTATTGCTGAGATCAAGGAAATGATGAGCAAAGGGAAATCAAAAGGATTTCGTGAGGGTGAACATGGAACCATATGGTTTGAGCAACGGATTTGTGTACCCAATGACCCGGAGATCAGGAAGTTGATTCTTTAGGAGGCTCATGACTCACCATATTCGATACACCCAGGCAATACCAAGATGTATTTGGACTTGAAGGAAAGTTTTTGGTGGGCCGGTATTGTTGGGGATATAGCTAGCAGTTATGACCCGCCCAGGAGGGGCCGGGTCAGCCCCAATGGCGGGCTACACAAGAAGCCCAGTAAACATTAAGATGATAGTTTATCAAATCTTATAGAAGGCCCAAAGGCCTATAGGTGGCTGAAAGCCCAATATTGTAAACCGCCGTATGTAAGGAAATACTTGTAAAGAAATGCATATAAGAGAAGTCACCGAGCCGGACACGATTTATGAGCCGGCCGAGACTCTGTAGGCCACTAGGCGTCAACCTGTGTATACAAGGGGATGACCCGGTGGCGGCTTAGGGCAAGAAAGAAGAGATCGAGAACCAAGCCGGCGAGTTAAGCCTCTTGGTGATCGAAACCCCAGCAATACCAACACAACTAGACGTAGGCTTTTACCTTCATCGTAAGGGGCCGAACTAGTATAAAACCTCTCGTGTCCTTTGTCCCGATTAACCCCTTTAAGCTTCCTAGTTGCGATGGCCCTACGACTAAGTCCTTTCCCTAGGACATCTGCCGTGTCAATTCCACGACAGTTGGCGCCCACCGTGGGGCCAGCGCATGGTGGATTTGAGTTCTTAAAGGGAAACTTCGAAGGGCGCAAGGGATATGCTGTGGGCCGGATGACCAAGAGTCGTCGCGGCAAGCTCTACATCGACGACGAAGGCTGGGGCCCTCAGGCCGGCTCAATTGAGTACGGGTACCGGGTCCCCTTTGGCAGAATTCACGTCTTCATCGGCCGGATCAGCGAGTCAGGCCCTGAGCCGGATATCCACACCAACCTCATCGAGACGGCTTAGCGCGGAGGACCACCCGTGTTCAATATGTCGTGAAGCATGCTTTCGTGAGCTGCATCCATGGTGGTGAATACTCTGAAGGATCGGTGGAAGGCACTGAGACGGCCATCTGTTCTGATGCTACATTATCAACAGGTGAGATGGACTCTTTGTATCAGTTACAAGATGGCATGCTTGGGGGTTGTTCCGATGGCAGCAGTATTCCTGACCCCCTTGAGCCACCGAATTGGGCGGGAGTCTTCATGGCAGGGACACAGCCCAGACAGAACTCCACAGCAGCAGCAGCAACAGCCACCGGGTCGGCGGCCGCCGGGTCAGGAGACCCTGTGCGCCCCCCGGCTCAGATTCTGATGGACCTCATGGATAAACTGACGACCCTGTCGACTGCCGTGGTAGAACCGACGAATCAAGCTCAACATGATATGGAGGTGGCACATGTACGTGAGGAGATGGTACAAGCCAAGGAAAACTTAGCTGCAGAGGAGGTCAGGATGCCCGCGGAGCGGGCAACGTTGGACGCGCGTGCTCAACAGCTTCAGGCAGAGACTTTCCGGCTCTCGGTGGACCTGAATGCATCGAACGAGGTCCTGAGGAGAAGGCACCAGAAAACTCAGTCACGTCTACCTCTGACACTCGATCCTAGGAACCTCTTTCATACACCTGGGGCCGGGGCAAGTAACCTGCCAGAGGCAAATCAGATCACAACGCCCGAAGCACCAGCTCAGCCACGCACCATGGAACCACCTCACATACACACCGCTCCACCTATTTACGTGCCAACACCGCCGGGTCACTTCTCCAATCCCCTGGAAAACCTCATTGCAACCTCAGCCCGTTTGGTGGCTGTCCCAATGGAAGGTGACTCTCCGACAGCAATCGAAACACGCAGGGTGAGAGAACTTCTCCAAACAGCTCTGGCACAGCAGGATGCATACTCCTATAGTCGAGACAGGATCCATTCAACCCCTCGCCCAAGCCGGAGCCCAAGCTACAGTAGGCATATGGAGTCAGCTGACATGTCAAGCAATGCTCAACACCACAACCGGCCGCACAGGTATGAGCCGGTGCAGGCTAGAGCCATTAACTTGGCAGATCAGGAGAGGATCCGGCAAGAGGCGGAGCGAGCGGTTCAACTGGCAGAAGAGCAGGCGGCTCATCAGACCTTTCTGGCTTACCCATCAACCTCAGTTGAGGAAGGGGTGACCACAAGAACCGGAGGTGTCCCTTGCCTGGTGCTAGCCATACGTAACGAGCGTTTGCCAAAGGACTTCAAGGGGCCCCGTAAGGTGCCCAATTACACGGCCGACTTGCAATCTGGGGCTTGTATTGAGAGCTATGAGATGGCTATGGAGTTGTTGGAGGTCAGTGACGCGGCAATGGCCAAGTATTTCACTATGATGTTGGATGGAACAACTCGTACTTGGTTGAAGGCCCAGTTCATCCAGAACTTCAAAGACACGTGTAAGCAGCCTATGTCAATTGTGGACCTGACTAATTGTAAGCAAGAGGATGGTGAGTCTACAACCCATTGGGTGCGCCGGGTCAAGGAGATAATACATTCGTCTGATAAGATGGATGCCGGCTCAACAGTCTTAATGTTGGAGGAAAATTGCCGTTTTGAACCTCTGAAGCAGAAGTTGGGGCGGCTCAAGCGTGACTGCAATGACATGGGCCAGTTGATGGCGGCTCTCGTCAAGTATGCTGATTCTGATAGTACCAAAGACCCGGTGTCTGACAAAGAAAAGACAGCGGAGGGAAAGAAGAACGACAACGACAAGGGTCACCAGCATAACCCGGCAAGTCAAGGAGGTAATGAATGTAAGACTGATGAGTTTGTCGCTAACACCAATGCGCAGGGCGGAAACCAATGGCGCAAGGGCAGGCAACCCCTCGGTCAGGTGGGTCAGGTCCCACCCTTGAGCAACTATTGAAGGAGCCTTGTCCAAGACACGACACCTGAGAGAAGCCAGGCACCCACCTGTGGAAGGATTGTACAATCATGAAGGCGTTTAAAAATTCAAACGCGTTTGATGGAGGTCACGGCCCAGGTGGCGGTTCAGGTGGAGGAGGATTTCACAGTCAGGGCCATCCTGGTAACCAAGGAGGATATAATCCACAGCCCGACCAAGGTAATCAGCAGCAATCTGGATATCAGAGCAACCCAAAACAACTGAATAGTGGGCAATACCATGTGTTCAGCACTAGTTTATGTAAGAGGGACCAGAAGCTTCACAAGAGGGTCGTTAATGCCGTTGAACCGACAATTCCACGTTACTTACGATGGTTAGAGGAGCCTATTGTGTGGAGCAGAGAGGATCACCCGCCCCGGGTTGATAATCCGGATCACTTGGCCTTGGTAGTGGCGCCTCAGGTTGGTGGATATAAATTCACTAAAGTACTCATGGATGGAGGTAGCAGCATCAACATCCTCTATTATGAGACGTTCCGCCGGATGGGATTGACTGATAAGAGTCTTAAACAATCCAACACTATTTTTCATGGTGTGGTACCTGGCAAGTTGGCATACCCAGTTGGTAAGATTGAACTGGAAGTAGCCTTTGGAGATGAGTATGACTCCAGAGCAGAAAAATTAATCTTTGAGGTGGTTATGATCAAAAGCCCATATCATGCTCTGTTTGGACGGCCGGCTTATGCCAAGTTCATGGCCCGGCCGTGTTATGTATATTTACAGCTCAAGATGCCGGGTTATAAGGGCACCATTACAATACATGGGAGCTGGAAAATAGCCTTGGAGTGTGAAGAAGGTGATGCTGCCTATGCTGAGTCTGTTTGTGCAACAGAGGAGTTAAAGTTTTACAAGGATCACGTTGACCCAGCAGACATGACGTCATTAAAGAAACCAACAACAGAGCATGAGCCGGTGTTGAAGTTCAAATCAGCTGATGACACCAAGATGGTTGACTTTGTTCCTGGCGACTCATCCAAGCAGTTCATCATCAGTGCAAACTTGGATCCCAAATAGGAAAGCGCGCTCATCGAGTTCATCCGTGAGAACCGGGACATCTTTGCATGGAAACCTTCTAACATGCCGGGTGTCCCGAGGGAACTCGCTGAGCACACTCTCAATATTGATCCAAAGTTTAAACCTGTTAGACAGTTTCTTCGATGGTTCAATGAGGAAAGGTGCAAGGCCATTGGAGAAGAGGTGGCCCGGCTCTTAGTGGCTGGGTTCATTGTAGAAATCTTTCACCCAGAGTGGTTAGCCAACCCGGTGCTTGTACTCAAAAAGAACGACACCTGGCTTATGTGTGTGGATTACACCAATTTAAACAAGGCTTGTCCGGATGACCCCTTTGCCCTCCCCCATATTGATCAGATCATCGATGCTACGGCGGGTTGCACACGTTTGAGTTTCTGGATGCTTATTCAGGTTATCATCAGATCAAGATGGCGGTCAAAGATCAGGAGAAGACGGCTTTTATCACTCCTTTTGGAGCTTTCTGCTATGTGTCTATGCCTTTTGGGCTTAGGAGTGCCCAGGCGACTTACCAACGGTGTGTGCAGAATTGTCTTCATGATCAGATTGGGCGTAATGTTCATGCTTATGTGGATGATATAGTGGTAAAATCCAGGAAAGAGGAAACCTTGGTCATAGATCTGAAAGAGACCTTCGATAATCTCCGGGTCTACAAAATGATGCTTAACCCAGCTAAGTGTGTTTTTGGAGTCCCAGCCGGCAAGCTCTTGGGTTTTTTGGTGCCCAACCGAGGTATTGAAGCTAACCAGGAGAAAATCAAAGCAATTACATCCCTGGCCAACCCAACATGCATCCGAGGTTTTTTGGTGTTCAACGGCTGGCGAGTCGTGTTGCTGCCTTGAGCTGGTTCATAAGCCGGCTAGGGGGGAAGGCATTGCCTTTGTATCAGATGATGAAGAAAACAGTTGATTTTGTTTGGAGCGATGCTGCAAACTCTACTTTTAAAGATCTGAAGACACAGCTGGCTGAGCCGCCGGTCCTTGCTGCTCCAGTTGAGAAAGAGCCGCTGTTGTTATACGTGGCCACCAACTCACGAGCTGTTAGTGTGGCGATTGTGGTGGAGTGCAAAGAGGTTGGCAATGAACACCCAGTTCAACGGCCGGTTTACTATGTCAGTGAGGTGTTAATTGAATCCAAACAACGACATCCACATTGGCAGAAGCTCGTATATGGGGTGTTCATGGCAAGCTGGAAGCTTAAACATTATTTTCAGGGTCACCCAATCACGGTGGTTAGCTCTGCTCCTTTGGGAGACATTATTCAAAATACAGAAGCCACTGGACGATTCGCCAAATGGGCTATTGAGCTTGGGTCTCATGGATTGAAGTATGTACCACGTACTACGATCAAATCTCAAGCACTGGTTGATTTTATTAATGACTGGACAAAGATGCAGATGCCGGAAGAAAAACCAGACAACACATATTGGACTATTCACTTTGATGGGTCCAGACAGCTGGAAGGTTCGGGGGCTGGAGTTATTTTAACCTCCCCTCGAGGTGACAAATTTTGTTATGTGCCACGACTGTTGTTTCCTTGCACTAAAAACGCAACAGAGTATGAAGCCTTGCTCCATGGTCTTCGAGTGGCCAAAGAGATGAGTCTGAGCCGGGTCAGGTGTCTTGGCGACTCAGACTTAGTGGCTCAACAGGTATCAGGCAAGTGGGATTCCAAAGACCCTCTCATGGCGGCTTATCACCGTGAAGTTGATACGGTTGCAGGACATCTCAAAGGATATCAGGTAGAGCATATTGACCGAAAGAAGAACGAAGCAGCTGATGCTCTAAGCCGGTTGGGATCTCAGCGTAAGCCGGTGCCACCTAACACTTTTTTGGATGTCTTGCATAACCCATCTGTTAAGTTGCCCACAGAAGAAGATCTAGCCGTACCTGACCTGGAGGCACAGTTGGTGGCGGCTCTTCATGTCATCCCAGATTGGACAGTGCCATTCTTGGCTTATATGACCCGGGGCGAGTTGCCAGCGGATGAGACTCTGGCTTGACAGATAACCCGGCAGTCTAAGTCAATGACGATTTCTGATGGAGAATTATACCATCGCAGTGTCTCCGAAGCATTTCAGCGGTGTGTTTCCCCTGAAGAAGGCCAAGAAATACTTCATGAGATCCACGAAGGCGATTGTGGTCATCATGCCGGGTTAAAATCTCTGGTGGCCAAGGCTTTTCATCACGATTTTTACTGGTTGACGGCTCACGCTGATGAGGAGGATCTGGTCAGCAGATGTGATGGATGTCAAAAGTTCGCACGACGAGCACATGTGCTGGCTCAAGAACTCCGGATGATTCCAATCACTTGGCCGTTTGCGGTCTGGGGGCTTGACATGGTGGGACCTTTCAAAAGGTCTAAGGATAAAAAGACACATCTTTTAATGGCAGTTGATAAATTCACAAAGTGGGTTGAGGCAGAGCCGGTGAGTAAGTGTGATGCGGCCACGGCGGTTCAATTCATGAAAAAGGTGATCTTCCATTTTGGTTTTCCACACAACATCATCACTGACAATGGTACTAATCTATCCCGAGGGCATATTCGGCTTGATGTTTCTTCTGTAGCTCATCCTCAATCCAATGGTCAAGCTGAGAGGGCAAATCAGGAAATTCTAAAAGGTCTCAAACCCCGGCTTATGGTTCCTTTGCAGCGAACGCTGGGTTGTTGAGTAGAGGAATTACCCTATGTGCTGTGGAGTATCAACACCACACCTAACAGGTCTACAGGTTACACACCTTTCTTCATGGTGTATGTTGCAGAAGCAGTGTTGCCTAGTGACATCCGTCATGACTCGCCCCATGTGGCGGCTTATGTTGAAGCTAATAATGAACAAGCCAGACAGGATGCACTTGACTTGTTAGATGAGGAAAGAGACTTAGCAGCGGCTCGATCAACAATTTATCAACAGGACCTGCGCCATTATCACAGCCGCCGGGTTAAGTCCAGGACTTTTCAGGAAGGTGACCTGGTGCTCCGGCTCATCCAGGGTCTGTCAGATGCACACAAGTTGTCCCCACCTTGGGAAGGACCCTTTGTGGTCAGCAAGAACTTAAACAACGGGTCCTATTACCTCATTCACGTTCGAGAGCACAAAGACTCACATAAGTCGGAAGAGGAGACCCGCCGACCATGGAACATTGCTCAACTTCGGCCATACTACACCTGAGCCACCGACTCTCATCATGTACATACTTTACCATTGTATATACCATGATAATTAATAAAGTAGGACCATCGGTCTCTTTTCTTTTCAAAGATTACACATCTTTGTTATTTCTTATTTTCAAATTACTATTAAGGAGCTGATCATATTTGAATCAAGTCTAACCTTTTTTCAGCCTGGCTTATGATCGTATTCGAATCTAGCTGCAACTCTCATGGTCACTTGGGGGCTTCCTATTCAAACATAGGTCGTATTCGAACCAAAGAGAACATAGCTGTCGTAACCCTCTTGATCGGCTCAAGGCCAAACTCACTAGGGGGCTTCTTGATCGTATCCGAATCATAGCTTAACCACTTTTGGGTTTGACTTGGATCATATTCAAATCAGGGTCGTTAAAAACCTCTCAAGGTCATTTGGGGGCTTCCTGTTCAAACATAGGTTGTATTTGAATCAAAGAGAACATAGATGTAGGTACCCTCTTGATCGGCGCAACGCCAGAGCCACTGGGGGCTATATGGTCATATTCGAACCTTAGCTTAACCTCTCTGGTCCAGTTTACTGATCGTATTCGAATCAGAAACCCCCAACCTTCAAATACAAGGTTAAATCATGTTTATTACCTGTTATTTGCCTTTTAGTTTTTTTGTTGTCTTAACTTCACAGATAATTAGCATGGTCTTTTTTCTGGATAAGACTATTTGACAACAAAGCCGCCAAGATATGATGATCATTAAGTATTCAGAAGTATTGACTTCTCAATAAGATGGAGTTATCAACTTCATTACCCGGGTTATTTAAACCGGTGGTCTAAGGATCAAAGGTACAAGTACGGTTGTTGTTTATATGCAATTGCCTGCTGCATTAACCAAAGGGTTAGTTTCAGCCTTGTGTCTATTTTTATATCTGTTTATGTTTTCTATTATGGTACACATATTGGCTATAAGCCGGGTGTTTTAACCCGTTCGGTGCTAAGCCGCCAAGCCAGGTTTTTTCTCTTGTATTTACAGGAGCAGAGCTGAGGTATTACAAGGACAACCATAAATATGATGCATATATTGACATCAGGAAACACAACATCACATACAAGTGTTTTTATGCGCGATGGCATAGGCAAAGCATGCAGTGTTTTCACAGCTAAACTATTACAAGGATTTCATAAGCTCATGAAGATGGTTATTACTCCTCCCTCGCCGGTTCGCCGCCCTCTGTTGATTGGAAGCTGGGTTTGACCAGTCAAAACCATTCACAACAACAAATTATGCTTCTTCATCAATCAGGCCAGCCGGATCAATTTCTAGGGCAAATGTATTTTCACGAATAGGCAGGATTAAATCTATCACCTTGTACGAGGGAGTTGCCATCTTCTTATTTTCAACATCAAAACCCGGCTGGTACTTGTCGATGTTGGTTTCATCTCCAAGCATAGTCGCCTGAGGTCGCACCTGCCTCACGCAAGCAACGAAGTCGTCCTGTTCAAACAGTGACCCGTCTTCCTTTACCGTGGGGTACCCTCTGGCTACATCAGCTGGGTCTAGATCTGGCACCCAAGCCTTGGAGCGGCTCAGGGCAGTCAAAGCTCCGACTCTCGCACAGGAGCGCTTAACCTCTTGGAACCTGGCGGGCAAAATTGACAACTTCTTTAAAACATCGCTGAGCCGGTCGGGTCCTTGATTGGCAGCAGAGATGGCAGCAAGCGCCCGTTGTGCGCCAATATATAGTTGTTCTACTAAAGTATACACTGCCTTTAGTTTAATCATAGGGTCTTGGCTCAGATTCTTGCTTCGTGGGCCTGCAAATATTTTATAAACAAAGTCAGCTGGCGGCTTATATTCCGGATCAACAAAGGAGTATACAGGATTGCAGATAGACGGCTTACCAAAGATGGCGGCCACCATTTGAGACACCCAGCCCTTTAAACCATTCAGTTCTGTCGAAACCTCTTCAAGGGCTGCTTCGGCCTTCTCGGCGCGTTGTGTCAGAAGCGTTTTTTCCTCTGCCCAGGTTTTCTTCTTGGCAGCCAAGCTGGTCTTTAAATTTTCACTCTCAAAGAGACTTATTTGCAATTTGGAGTTAGTAGACTTGATTTCTGCTTCCTGACCTGCTAGCCGGGTCTTCGCATCAGTCAATTGCGAGTTTAGTTCAGATAAGGCATTCTGCAAGAAAACATACTCAGATGAGTCAAGATTTTGCTCAAAGGTTCAAACATCAAGATTCAAGTCTCAAGTACTTTACAAAAGACCACTTGACACTTGGGGCTAATGTATGCCAAAACAATTTCTTACGACTCTAAAGACATACTTTAAGTCCCAACTACTTTACAAAGTAACATCACTTGGCACTTGGGGGCTAATGTATGCTATTCAGCAAGTTTCTCAAGGTTAAACCAGATTATGAAGTCCTTTGAATACGGTACAAGACAATTTAAAGTACCAGATCATTTATGATCAAAATGAACCGACCCTTGGGGACTACAGGTGAAGCACTGTTCTATTTTATTGAACTCAAGAAAAGTCTGAAAGGTAAAAGTCTTGGCCTATATCATAAAGTCTACAAATCATTCCGGTTCTCTTATAATCGGAAGACTTGGGGGTTGGCGGAATATAGATAAGCCGGAAGAACATACCTCATATTTCAGCTGCAACTGTTTGACCATTTCGATCTCAGAGTCGCGACTGGAGTGCACATGGCTGAGATAGCCGGATAAAATGTCATTGGCATTTAGATGATCATAATTGGCAACGTCAAAGCGCACTTTCTGCCTCTCCAATGCCTCTTGTTTTGCCGTGTGGCGAGCCAGCATGGTTGGATTCCCCGGTTCAATAAAACGGCTCTCGGTGATCAAAACGTCTTGTGCAGATGGGGATGGCGGGTTGGCTGAGCTGGATGGTCTAGTTGCGGAAGGATTCACGGTGGTCTCATCAAACGACGACTCAGGAGGATTTGCTTCTGCATCGACAGGCGGGTCATCTGGAGCATCAGTTAATGGAGGAGAAGGTGGCCTGGCCGGGTCAGATGCAAGGATTGGCGGGTCTTCCGCCGGTTTAGCTGCCTTTGCCTTCTTGGACTTAGCTTGGCCACTAAGAGAAATGTTGCAGGACTGTCAGTACAAAGATACAATTCGAACAACCCGGAAAAAGGAGGATTTTTCATTACCCAGGGGCAGTCTTGAAGGCCGGAAATTGGGTCTGTGATGAGTCGCCAGAAGAGCGAGACACCTCCTGAAAAGATAAAATAAAGTTAAAGTAATGCAAGCGAAAGGATCCATTAAACAGAGTTAAAGACAAAAGAAGTAAACCTCATTCCGGCGCTTCTGGGGAGTTTGTTGAAGAACAACAACTGGTTCGTCTTCGGTCCGGGCTTGCAGACGACTCTCATGTTGCTGTTTTTTCAAAAGAAAGTGAGGGTCCAGATAAGCCAAAGGGTGTGAAAACCTTACTTTCCGGGTTACGACTCGAAGTTTCTGTCTTGGCAAATGGGCTGAGTCGGAGGAAATAGTTACCTCTTCTTCCACAGCCTAACTGGCCCCAGTGTCATCCTGGAAATGAACAGTGTCAATAAGATTATTAAAAATTTGGCCAAGGGAGTCAAGGGCTACCTCCGACCCAGAAGTATCTTCAAGTATCATCATGTCTTCAGCGGTGCTCTTCTTCTTCTTTTTTGACCTCCGGGTCATTTTCTCGGCAGTTATGGCGGTGACTCTTGCCTTCTTGGCGGCTTTGTGGTCATATTTCACTTTCCAGAAATCAGATTTGGCCTGCAGACAGGTAAACACAAGATGAAAGGTTAGGTAATTGTTAATATGGCTGAGAAAAATACAAAGGAGAGAGATCAGAGTTTCGTTACTTCTAGCGTCGGGTTAAGCTTGCAGAAAGGGTTTAACCCGACGATACTGCAGTCTTCGTACTTCCCGTTCACCAGAAGGGTTGACATTGAAACAATATCTGCTTCTGTTAATTGAACAAGGCCGTGACGAAGAGAGTCGTCTGGGCCTCCACCATACTCATACATCAGCTTTGATCAACGACTCAGAGGAATAACCAGCCATGAGATCCAGCAGTGGGTCCGGTCAACTCCAGTCAAGCCGTTGCCTAATAAGGCGTTAATCCTTTTTATGGATGGGATCAGCTTCCTACGTTCGGCAGCTGTAAGCTTGTCAGGAAGCGCGAATTTGGAGTCAAGACGCTCGGCGCGATAACCTGGCAGTGGCTTCTCATCTACTGGTGAAATATCTTGACAATAGAACCAAGTCTGGTTCCAGTCTTTGGAATGACTCGGTAAGACTATAAGGGGGAAGACAGCGCCCTGCCGACGCTGAATAGAGATGCCTCCAAGCTCTAAACCGAGGCCGTTGGTGCATTCATTCTGCCGGTTCAGATAAAAATATTCTCTGAACAGATCCACGGTCGGCTCTTCCTGAAGGTACACCTCACAAAGCACTTGGAAATTGCAGATATTTGAAATAGAGTTGGGCCCGATGTCTTGAGGGTGGAGTTTGAAAAAGTGGAGGACCTCTCCGAAGAACTTTGAGCCGGGCGGTGCGAAGCCACGGTTCATATGGTCAGTAAAAACAATCACTTCGCCATCTCTTGGATTGGGTCGTTCTTCCTTTGGGTTAGGGGCACGGTAAGACATTACGGTTTTTGCTAGCAAAAACCCTATGGTGAAGAACTCCTTCAAACGTTCCTCAGTTACGGTTGAGGGAACCCAGTTGCAGATGGTTGGTGCTTTGGATGGCATGTTGTTCAAAAACAAACTGAAAAGAAAGGAAACATGCCGGTTCAATTCAATGGTGAAATTAACAGTTACATGAGGATAATACAGGGAAGTAATGATGGCTTAGTTAAGGGCTAATGACATATAAGGAAAAGTAAGCCGTCACAGTAAGCCGCCATGACTACAGATATTTGAGAAAAGCAAAAATCAGCTAAGTGTCGAGACAAACAAATTTCCTAACTGCCTAGTATTATTTTGGATAAAATGGCTATTCAAAATGGGAAAAAGTCTAGACCTAAAAAGTTTAGCGCGGATGAGTCTGAGAGTTCTAATGAGACTGGAACCAGAGAAAGGGATATGTGGGCATCAAGAATAGGCACAAAAACACTACCGCACAAGCATATATGTCTTTTTGGATCAAGAAAAGGCCTGCGGTGGAAGAACTACGAAGAACTGCGACGAACTGTGAAGAACACGAATAGGTTTGGAAACCTAATGCGGATCTGAGAAGAGAAAAGGAGAACACTTACAATCACAGACCTTCTATGGAGGTCGCCATCGTTCTCTGGATCGGTTCGGGTCGATGCACCGGTCAAGGTCGACAGAGGCGGAGGAGAAGTGCGACGGCGGTGAGGCTCGAGCAGCAGGAGGGTTGCGAGAGGAAGAAGACGGAGAGAGAGAAGAATGAGGAAGGTCGAGGCGTGCCTATTTATAAGGAAAAATGTGAACAGACGGGCGCAAAAATTGAGGAAGAGCCGAATAAATGTTATCCAACTACACAGACGCCTCGATTCTCGGAAGACATTAAAGGTGAAGATCCATTGGGAGATGACGTCATAAAAGTTTTTTGCATTTCCAAGAGATGACGTCATGGCGGGTTACAAAAACTTCTGCAAGGATAAGAAGAAGAATTTTGTCTAAGTGTTGAAGATTGACAAAGAACAAAGTTCAAAGTCAACCTGGGGCCTAATGTTGGGAATATAGCTAGCACTTATGACCTGCCGAGGAGGGGCTGGGTCAGCCCCAATGGCGGGTTACACAAGAAGCCCAGTGAACATTAAGATGATAGTTTATCAAATCTTATATAAGGCCAAAAGGCCTAGAGGCGGCTTAAAGCCCAATATTGTAAACTGCCATATGTAAGGAAAGACATGTAAAGAAAGGCATATAAGAGAAGTCACCGAGCCGGACACGATTTATGAGCCGGCCGGGACTTTGTAGGCCACCAGGCGTCAACCCGTGTATATAAGGGGACGAACCGGTGGCGGCTTAGGGCAAGAAAGAAGAGATCGAGAACCAAGCCGGCGAGTTAAGCCTCTTGGTGATCGAAACCCCAACAATACCAACACAACTAGACATAGGCTTTTACCTTCATCGTAAGGGGCCAAACTAGTATAAAACCTCTCGTGTCCTTTGTCCTGATTAACCCCTTTAAGCTTCCTAGTTGCGATGTCCCTACGACTATGTCCTTTCCCTAGGACATCTGCCGTGTCAATTCCACGATAGGTATGAAGAGAGAAATTGCCGATTATGTGGCAATATGTGATGTATGTCAAAGAGTAAAGGCAGAACATCAGAAACCAGCAGGATTACTTCAGCCATTGCCGATACCTGATTGGAAATGGGATAAACTTGGTATGGACTTTATCACGGGGTTAACCAGGACCCGTTTAGGTTATGATTCCATTTGGGTGATAGTTGATCGTTTGACCAAGGTTGCTCACTTCATTCCAGTGAAGACCACCTATACAAGTGCTAAGCTGGCAAAGATATATATGACCAGGATCGTATGTCTGCATGGAGTTCCAAGGAGCATCGTATCAGATAGAGGGATGCATTTTACCTCAAAGTTTTGGAACCAGTTACACGAAACTTTGGGTACCAGGCTAGAGTTCAGTACAACCTTCCATCCACAGACTAATGGGCAGACAGAGAGAGTCAATCAGATTCTAGAGGACATGTTGAGAGCTTGTGAGCTAGACTATGGGTCTAGTTGGGATGATAACTTACCCTACACAGAGTTCTCGTACAACAACAACTACCAAGCCAGTTTGCAGATGGCCCCTTTCGAGGCATTATATGGAAGGAAATGCAGGACACCTTTGATGTGGAATGGAGTCGGAGATCGCAAATTGTTTGGACCTGATTTGATCAGGGATTCCGAGGAGAAGGTCAAGCTGATTCATGACAGACTTAAGATAGCTCAATCAAGGCAGAAAAGTTATGCCGATGCTAAACGCAAGGAAGTGATCTATGAAGTGGGAATAGAGCATATCTTCGAGTGTCTCCACTTCGAGGTATTAAGAGATTTGGAGTCATAGGAAAGTTAGCACCACGATTTGTGGGACCATACAAAGTTCTGGAACGTAGAGAAGAGGTTGCATACCAGTTGGAATTACCAGAGGCTTTGTCAGGAGTTCATGATGTTTTTCATGTTTCCCAGCTGAAGAAGTGTCATGTAGATATGGCGGACATTCCTTTGAGAGATACAGTGCCAGTGGAGGCAATTCAGTTGGAGAATGATCTGACTTATGAGGAGAAGCCTATTAAGATTCTTGAGACTGCAGAGAGGATCACTCGCACCAAGATCATCAAGTTCTGCAAGGTTCAGTGGAGTCACCACACCGAGGAGGAAGCCACTTGGGAACAAGAGGAAGATCTTAGACAGGACCATCCACACCATTTTGCTGGCCAACCCGAATCTCGAGGACGAGATTCATCTTAAGGGGGATAGGTTTGTAACATCCCAATTTTTTTTAAATTAGGATGTTAATAGAATCATTCAATGCATACCATATTTCTTTGCATTTTGGAGTTTTAAAATATTCAAACAATATTTTTCCACTCAAGAAAAACAAATGAGAGGGGATAAGATGACTTCCTCAAAATATAAAAGAGTGGGAAATTTTACTTTGAATATTATTTGAAGTTTTTGAGTTTATTTTTGGTATTTATTTTATTTGAAAAAAGTGCATTAATTGCATTAGGAAAATATTTTCAAATGTTCTGTGCTTTAGTAAATGTTCATTAGGTTCTAAATATTATATAGTTATTTTAGAAATTATTTTGGTGTTTTTAGTAATTCATTTGAATTAGTTATGGGCCATTTTAGTCTCCTGTTTAAAAAAACACGCACACACGCACTCACCCGCCTGGACCGAAACCAGTTCGGCCCAGGGGCGCCCCGACCGGCCCAGCTGGCCATTTGGCCCAAGGCCAACGCCCCAGCGCCCGATGCCTCCCGCCCGGTCGACCGCCCGCAGCCTCCCTCGCTCACTACCGCGGCCGCCTATGACTGGTGGGCCCCGCTCCACCTCATCTTCCCCAACCTCCCGCTTGCCCCGCTCGGATGAGCTCGCCGCCGCGCTCCCGCAACCGTCGGGCGAGGCTCTCGTGGATAATGCTTATCCGCGGCACCCGCACGCCCTCCCCTCGCCTATAAATGCCCCGGACTCCCATCTTCCAACCTCGCCGTCCCGCTTCTTCCCACACCGCCCATAGCCGCCGCTGTCGCCGTTCGCATCTCGCCGGAGCCGTGCCACTCCTCGTCCTTTCCGTCGCCCTTTCCGTCGCCAGTAAGCCACCGTTGCCTCCACCTTCTTTGTCAAACATTTTCCCGTGACAACGCACATCTTGTTGACATCTTTTCCTCGCCTAGGTCCCACCGGAGACGATGCCCCGACGATGCCCGACCTCGCCGGAGCCCACAGAGCGCCGCCGCCTTCGCCTCGCCGACCCCGACGCCCCTGAGGAGCCCCGACGCCACCATCTGGATGCCCAAGCCACGCCGCACCTCCCCTTCTTCTTCCCCGATGCCGAGGACCGCCGTAGCCGCTGCCCCGCCATCACCCGACGCCGCGCCACCGTCCTCTGCTCATCGCCGGCCACCACCACCCGCTGTAAGCTGCCGCCCCACTCCCTCCCGTTAGATCGACCACCGACGGCCCACATTAGATTAGGTAGGTTTTTTTAGTTGAACCGGTACGCGGTTAATCGCGATTTTTATCTTTAAAAACTACCGATCAGTTTTCGTTAGTTGACCGTGCGGTTTTATTTAAACCGAGCACCGGTTTTTATTTAGTTAGCCGCCGCCGATGTTTTCTTATTTAGCGGCCATTCACCGTATAGCCTACGCGGCGAACGCCTTTTGGCCAGCCACGAACCGCCACGTGGCCAGGGACTTGTTTGCAACAGTTTTCTCCTCTGTTTAGTCCCTGTAATTAGCAGATTAGTCCCTGAACTTAGATTAGCCATAACTTTTTAACCGTAGATCCAAACTCGATGAAACCAACGGCAAATTCTTCGTCATGTTTAGCTCTATCCAGTGGTATCCTTTTTGCAAACTTTTGGTAGATTCAAATTCAAATTTATTCAGATTCAAATTCGAACTTCAAATGGCCATATCTCCCAAACCGAAGCTCCGATTAAGTTGATTCCTTTTGCATTCTGTCACCGTAGCCAAACCCTATCACCTGGACCTTTGTCACAATAAAATTTCACACACTAGAATATGCCCTTTAATATTTTACTAGTATGCATAGTATGCACTATAGTTCACATCACTTTTTGAACCATAGGCCTATGTTGTGTTGCACTTAGAATATTTTTGTGGTAGCTTAGTGTGATGTATGTTCATTTGGTTTTTCCGAGACTTCTTCCTTCACATGTTCCTCTTGGTTTTCTGAAATGTTTTCTTATGTTTGTTTATCTTCCTTTGCGATAGATTGCCCGGAGTGCGAAGCAAAATATTATCCGTCTTTAGAATTCAACCAGCAGTACCAAGGTAAGTTGCATCTTGATCATGTTTTTTTATTACCTATCATTTTATTATGCACTTATTTCTTTGTGGTAGGACTGCATGGTAGGAATTAATGTCGTATGACTATGCTTTTCACCCAGTAGTTCATTGAGGTAGGTTTGAACCAAATAACATTGTCACCATCGTTTTACATTATGTTGCTTCGCTAAGTAGACGTGGATTGGGAGTGATTATTGTAAAGTTTGAGTGACAATGTAGTAAGTAGGACCTAAGATAATTAATGAACTACCTGGGCAGAAACTTGTTGGAATGGTGGCGAAGTACAGTGGGGCACGCATGGGAAATCCATGGTGGTGCACCACTAGTGGACCGTCCGCTCAGGCTCAAAGGGATCAATCGTATTTTCATGTCTAGAAGCTTACGTGTGCAGCCACAAGCCAATATGGGCTCTGGCTTAGTTGAGTAGTTAGTGTGACCCCTTCCGGGATGGGCTAGCAGATGTAGAATGATGTAGGTGTACTGGCCTATCCGTGGGTTCAGGGGGAACATTTTCGAAAGACTATGTCTCGATCTTCCGATCGTGGAGGTGGTCGAGTCTTGTGGGGAAAAGTGCGCAACCTCTGCAGAGTGTCAACCTAATCGATTAGCCGTGTCCCCGGTTACAGACAACTTGAGCATCTAGCAGTGGAAATGCCGGGAGATCTCCTCACCTTTAATTAAACAGTTGGTTTTTAAATGAAACTTGGGAACGGATGGAGTTGGGTTTGCCAACTCATCCTATGAAAATGTGTAGTAGTAGAATAACATCTTTTCTAATAGGGAAAAACTAGATTTATGCAAAAAAAACTAAACTTCTCATCTTGTAGCATGTAGAAGAGAGCAGAAGGTAAGTTCGCCAAGTAGCATCGTGTAGCATAATCCTACCCGGCGATCCTCCCCTCGTCGCCCTGTTAGAGAGCGATCACCGGGTTGTATCTGGCACTTGGAAGGGTGTGTTTTAATAAGTTTTCGGTTCTACTTGTCATAAGGTCAAGGTACAACTCCAAGTCATCCTGTTACCGAGGATCATAGCTATTTGAATAGTTTAACCTCCCTGCAGGGGTGCACCACATTTCCCAGCATGCTCGATTCGCTTTGTCCGGACACACTTTCCTGGGTCATGCCCGGCCTCAGAAGATCAAGACGTCGCAGCCCTACCTAGGCACAACAGAGAGGTCAGCACGTCAGTCTAAATCCTATGGAACAGATGCCTGGGCCAATCGCGCATTGCACACCTGCACGTTGCATGGGCGGCCGGAGAGCAGACCTAGCAACCTTCATTATAAAGGAAGTTGCGTTACGCGGTCCAACCCGGCGCGCGCTGCTCAGTTGCTAACGTCATGAAGGCTTCAGCTGATACCACGATGTCGAGTGCCCATAACTGTTCCCGCGTAGTTGGTTAGTGCGTATAGACCAATGGCCAGACTCAGATCAAATACCAAGATCTTGTTAAGCGCGTTATTTTGAAATAACCGCGGACACCGACCAGGGTCAGGCCCACCTCTCTCCTAGGTGGTCTCAACCCGCCCTGTCACTCCGCCTCAAAGTAAGAGTTGGGGGCCGTCGGGAACTCAGGCCCACCACTACCTGGACGGAGCCACCTGTCCTTTTAGCCCCCACATCGGACCACTTGCGGGTACTCAACGAGCCGACCCGACTTTAGTCACCATTTGTATAGCATTTATATATGTATGTATATACCCGTGATCACCTCCTGAGTGATCACGGCCCGATAGTATAGCATGGCAGACAGACTAGAATGTAGGGCCACTGATTAAGTGCTACCAACCTATACTAAGCATGTAGGAGATCGGATAAGGTATCAACAGTTGTAGCAACAATGACATGCTATGCATCAGGATAGGATTAACGGAAAGTAGTAACATGCCACACTACTCTAATGCAAGCAGTATAGAGAAGAGTAGGCGATATCTGGTGATCAAGGGGAGGGGGGCTTGCCTGGTTGCTCTGGCAAGAAGGAGGGGTCATCCTCGATGTAGTCGAAGTCACGGACATCGGCAGCGGTCTCGGAGTCTACCGGAAAGGATTTACGGAGGGGGAACACAATAAATAACAAAGCAATCAAATGTAACACAAAGCAAGACGTGGCAATACATTGTGCTAGGGGTGGCCTAACATAGGGATAGAAGATACCGGCGAAGGGGGGAAACATCCGGGAAAGTATTCCCGGTGTTTCGCGTTTTCGGCAGATGAACCGAAGGGGGAAAGTTGCGTGTTCTCTATGCTAGGGATGTGTGACGGACGAATGGACTGCGTATCCGGATTCGTCATATTTTTCTGAGCAACTTTGATGTACAAAACACTCTCATCAGAGTTACAGATTATTTTATTCAATTTTTCAAAGTTTTATTGATCTCCAGGAATTTTTGGATTTAATATTAATAAGAAAAATAAAAGGTTAAAGTGTTATGGGTACACACAGAGTGTACCCAACTATTTGCATTTGAGGCCAACAGTGGGCCCAGTCAACTGCCCAATCAGCAGCTGACTGGTCAAAGGTTGACTTGGGGCCCACCTATTAGTGACTAGACTTAGTTTAGACTTTAATTAAGTTATAATAAATAGCAGTGGGGGGCCACTAGTCATAGGGCCATCTAACAAATGTAATAAAACAAAGAAAACAACAAAAAGAAATCTAACATGGGCTAATCCCCCGATTACCTATGCCGGCCCAATCCAGCGGTGGCCCGAGGCCACGGCTGGGGCTCGCACGACCGCTCCCAAAGGAATGCCAGCGGCCATCGCCCAGCGCATGGGGCGGGTGTTGAGGCATATCTCTCTCGAGGTAGTTTTGGTGACTGATGACAACATGTTTGCAGACTAATCATGTGCTTTGAGTAGTTCACAGATTCATCCTTGGCACGAGACGTTTTCTTCCCTTGGGAGTGTCATTCAAGACGGTGTAGCTATTTCGTTTCTCTTTTGGTGGGCTAGTTGCATAGAGGGCACCGTACTATCAAGAGGAGGTCCGCTGGGGTATTGCATGGGTGGAATCAACACGTACACGTCAGCTTCTCCCCCTCCGAGCTCTTCCACTTCATTGGAGAGATCTCTTCTCTCTTCTATGTCTTGTCTGGGTTCCAGCGGTAGTACCGCGCAACCCAGCGGTAGTACCGTTGAGGAGTCACAAGCGGCAGTACCGCTCCGCAGTGGTAGTACCGCCCGTGACTACACAACAATACTACCGCTGGCCTGCCTGGCACCATCGCCTCGTTCTCAGCCTCGATGGAGAGATCTTCTCTCTCTCTCTTCTGTGTCCCAGCGGTAGTACCGCACTACCAGCGGTAGTACCGCCGAAGGGTCACAAGCGGCAGTACCGCTCCGCAGCGGTAGTACCGCCTGTGACCCCGCAGCTGTACTACCACTGGGCTGTCTAGCTCCTACCGCCTCGACTTGAGGGCTCTTTTTCTCATGTCAGGTTTTGCGGCACTAGTTGCGGTAGTAGAGGTGGTAGTACCGCTTCGGAGCGGTAGTACCACCCTTACCACCGCAGTAGTACCGCGCTGGGTCCAGATCCCTGCTGCTCTTCTTTGTGCGGCAGTACCGCTGGCTCAGCGGTAGTACCGCCCCCTTTAGCTGTACTACCGCCCTGTGCGGGGCTGGTTGGTGGGGCAACGGTTGGATTGTTGCCCCTACTATAAAAGGGGGTCCCCTTCTTCTCCTTTGACTCACCTCTTCCCCCTCAAGCTCCATTAATGCTCAAGCTCCATTAAATGCTCCAAGCTCCATTTTCGCCCGATCTATCTCTCTAGCCAATCAAACTTGTTGATTTGCTCGGGAGTGGTTGAGAAGGCCCCGATCTACACTTCCACCAAGGGATTTTCGATTCCCCCACTCATCCCTAGAGGATCTTGTTACTCTTGGGTGTTTGAGCACCCTAGACGGTTGAGGTCACCACGGAGCCATAGTCCATTGTGGTGAAGCTTCGTGGTTTTGTTGGGAGCCTCCGATTAAGTTGTGGAGATTTCCCCAACCTTGTTTGTAAAGGTTTGGTTTCCGCCTTCAAGGGCACCAATAGTGGAATCACGACATCTCGCATTGTGTGAGGGCATGAGGAGAATACGGTGGCCCTAGTGGCTTCTTGGGGAGCATTGTGCCTCCACACCGCTCTAACGGAGACGTACTTCCCCTCAAAAGGAAGGAACTTCGGTAACACATCCTCGTCTTCACCGGATCCACTCTTGGTTATCTCTTACATTTACTTGTGCAAGCTCTTTAGTGTTACTTCTCTTGCTTGCTTGTATGCTTGTTGTTATTGCATCATATAGGTTGCTCACCTAGTTGCACATCTAGACAACCTACTTTGATGCAAAGTTTAATTTGGTAAAGAAAAGTTAAAAATTGGTAGTTGCCTATTCACCCCCCTCTAGTCAACCATATCGATCCTTTCAATTGCTATCAGAGCCTCGTCTCTTTATTAAGGACTTTACCGTCCAAAGAGTATGGTTGATACCGTAGACGGTGTGGAGGAACACTCCAGTGTGAATCCGACCTCGTCTACGGGCGATGGGGGAACCTCGGTCTCTCGTGAGGAGTTCAATGTGGCCTTGGAGACATTGAAAACCTCCATGATGACCGAGGTTGAAAGCATGTTTACTAAATTTCTTGAGGGGCTTAAACTATCCACCGCACCGTTGAAAGTGGGTGACCCCACCGACAAGGTGACGGATGCTATCCCCGACAAGGGGGAAGCTAGTAGTGAAAAGGCTCCTTCTTCTAGTGGTAAAAATGGCACCGACATCTTTGCTCATGTGGAACCACCACTTGTTTATGGTGGACCGATTCCTTCTACTCATTTGAATCATGCTGGTCCTCCCCTAAGATTGTGAAAAATGAGGACTTTGATTCTTGGGTTTACCGCTTTAAACGTCATTTAAATAATGTGAACACTAACCTTCGGAGAATCATTGAAGAAGGTTTCTATCCACATGATCCAAGCAACTTCACTCCTCGAGAAGCTGCGGATAATCAATTCAATGAGAATGCTCTCTTCATCATTCAAGATGAAATTCCACCCAAAGACCTACCTCATCTTCGTCCCTTCGCCTTGGCCAAAGATGCATGGCATTGTGTTGTCTCTCTCTACCGGGGAAGCGCAAGCATTCAACACTCCAACTATGAAGTGGTGCAAGATGAGGGCGATGAGTTTGCAATGAAAGAAGATGATGAACCTCGTGAGCTTTATCGGAGAGTAACCAAACTCGCGGTCTCACTACGAGATCACGGGAGCAAGGACACGGATGACAATTGGATCAAGCGCAAATTCCTCAAGGCAATGATGCCCTACCACAAGGCCATGTCCTCCGTCATTCATCAAAGACCGGACTTCCACACTTAGACCTCAAGCAAAGTGTTGGATGAGTTTGTGGCCATGAACATTTTTGACAAGACCGCCGACAATGCGGTGCTCCGTTCTCAAAGGTCAAAGAAGCCTAACCTTGCATTGAAGGCCAAGCTCACCGTTGAAGAAGAAGAAGAGGAGAGCAACCCCGAAGATACGAAGTATGCATATCATGAACACATGGCACTTGCTTCAAGGCAATTTTGGAGCAAGAAAAACTCGAGGCCAAACTTTAGCAAAAACAACTCAAGTGGCACGAAGAGTAAGCAACGTGTAAGGACGTGCTACAATTGTCACAACGTGAGTCATTTTGTTGCGGAGTGCCCGTATGAGAAGAGGGAAGACAATGGTGGCAAGCTCATCCGAAAGGACAAGGCCAAGTCGTTCCCCAACAAGAGCAACTTCACCAAGAAGACTCCTCCCAAGGCATTGGTAGTACAAGAAGAGTACAATGAGGATGATGACGATGATGAAGGTGATGAGTCGGTTGCCATGGCCTCCGTTGCCATTGCGACGACTCCACGGGTATCTCTCTTCGACTCACCCAATGAGAGCATCACCGCCAAGTGCCTCATGGCTAAAGCCACCAACAAGGTAACCCCCAACATCAAAACTACCATCATTAATCATCCTTCTCCGATGAATAGCATTAATGAACTTGAGGGAGCTAATGTGGAGGCTAATGAGTTTGAGGCCTTTATGGGCAAACTCAAGGGAAAATACAAGAAGCACTTTGTTGCTCTCTTGGAACAACTTGGTGAAGCCAATGACATGATCGAGGCTCACGAAGACACCATCACTAAGATGGAAGGGCATAGTCGTGACTATGCCGATGAGATTTCGGATCTTTCCAATGCTCTTGAGGAAGAGCATGGTCTTCGTTTGGCTCTTGAGGAGTCACACAACGTTGATCATGCTAAGTTAAAGAAAGATTATGATCATGTCCTCATTGTTTCTCATGTGCTAAACTCCGAGAAGGCCGAACTTGAGGTTGATCTTGCTAGACTCAAAGAGGAGTTTGATCTACTTGACCAGGCTCAAAAGGTCTTAAAGGGTGCTCATGCTAGCCTCAAAGAGTCTCATGATCAACTTCAAGTAAAGATAACCAAGGAAAAAGCCACTTTCCCTCGTATGATGTTAATTGATAATGCAAATGCTACTAACCCGTGTTGTGAGCATGTGCATCTCGTTGAGGAGAATGCTAAGATAAAGGGGCAACTTGAGAGAGGTCTTGCGACTTGCATACAAGGCAAGAAGAACATCAACGATCTCTTGATCAACCAAAAGGGATTTGTAGCTAAGGAAGGAGTTGGGTACGTGCCCGACTCCAAGAACAAGAAGAAGAATGACAAGACCAAACGACCTCCTCCTCTCATGCAAACCTTTGTGAAGGAGGGAGAAAGTGCCTCCGAGGAGAAGAAGAAGAACAATGCGAAGGGTGGCGTTGTCAAAAGGGGAAATGTCACTCCTCGCATCAAAGCCCGCGACTTTAATCCTTCTTATGTGTTATGCCGTGCTAGTGATGGGCATGTCTATGCCAAATTCGTTGGTTCTCTTCATGAATACATTGAATGGTCTATTTGGGTTCCAAAGACCCTTGTTACTAACATCAAAGGACCCATTACAAAATGGGTACCTAAAACCAAGCATTAATCTCTTGTAGGTGTTTGCTTTCGGTGGAGGATCATGGTTGGTCGATAGCGGAGCTACAAATCATATGACCGGAAGCAAGGACTTGGTGGTGGACGTGCACAAGATTCCATCTATGCCCACCAATGTCGAGTGGGGTGACGCCTCATCCTCCAAGGTATTGGGACTTGGCAAGGTGGTCATCTCTCATGATCTCACGATCGAGAAGGTCATGCTTGTTGAGTCCCTTGCATACAATTTACTTTCTGTTCGTCAACTTGCAATCATGGGCTTTGCCACTTTCTTTGATATCGATACCGTGGCCCTCTTGTGGAGCAAGACTCTTAAAGTAGCCTTTGTTGGGCATGCCGAGAACGGTCTATATGTGATTAACTTTTCGGAGCGACCCACTAAGACCGCGGCATGCCTAATGGCTAAAGTTGATGTGGGATGGCTTTGGCATCGCTGTTTAGCCCATGTCAATATGAGATCTTTGCAAAGTCTCCTCAAGGGGGACCATTTCCGTGGACTAACGAATGTTAGTTTTGCTAAAGATCGTGCTTGCAGTGCTTGTATCGAAGGAAAGCTACATGAGAAGGCTCACCCTCCCACGACTATCATTTACTCAAAGAGGCCTTTGGAGCTCCTTCACATGGATCTCTTTGGGCCTCCATCCTTTGATAGTCTTGGAGGTAGGAAGTATTGCTTGGTGATTGTGGATGACTACTCAAGATACACGTGGGTGTATTTCTTCAAGAGGAAGAGCGAGACCCAACAAACCGTCATTGACTTTGCAAATGAAGCACAACATCAACACAATGCAAAGATCTTGACAATAAGAAGTGACAATGGCACCGAGTTCAAGAACTACACCTTGGATGAGTTTCTTAGTGATGAGGGGATCAAGCATCAATATTCCGCACCTTACACCCCTCAACAAAACGGTGTTGCGGAGAGGAAGAACCGGACGTTGATGGATGCGGCAAGGATCATGATGGTGGAGTTCAAGTCTCCGTACAACTTTTGGGACGAAGCCATAAACACTGCGTGTCATGCATCCAATCGGCTCTACCTCCGCTAGGGCTTGAACAAGACTCCATATGAGATACTCACCGGTAACAAGCCCAACCTCAAGTACTTCCGGGTATTTGGGTGTAAGTGTTTCATTCTCAAGAAAGGTGTTCGTTTGTCTAAATTTGAGGCTAGAGCTTATGAGGGCATATTTGTTGGTTATGCTACAAACTCTCATGCTTACCATGTCCTCAATAAATCCACGGGACTTATTGAGGAGACGTGTAACATGGAGTTTGATGAGAATAACGGCTCCCAAGTGGAGCAAAGTGGAACTTGTGATGTAGGTGATGAAATTCCTCCCCAGGCCATAAGAAGAATGGGTGTTGGCTTTATCCTACCCATTGAGGAACCCCTTGTGGCCGAAGGAGAAGGACAAAGCTCCACTCAAGTGGAGCCATCACCAACCCAAGGTCCAGATGCTTCCGAAGAACAACATGAAGGCCCTCATCCTCAAGAACATGACCAAGGGCAAGATCACACTCAAGACGGTGTTGACACATCAAGTGATGCCCAAGGTCAAGTTCTCTCCTCCGAGCAAGTTCAAGAACAAGAACAAGCTCAAGAAGACGTTCAAGATGATCAAGTGACCACTCCCCGTCTCACCCCCGAGGAGGAATTGGAGCATCGTGCCGCCAAGGTTGCTTCCAAGCTCTCCACCAAGGATCATCTCATGATGAATGTGCTTGGAAGCTTAAGAAAGGGGGTAAGCACTCGTAGACAATTAGCAAATTATTGTGAGCATCACGCATTTGTCTCTTGTGTGGAACCCCACAAGGTCTATGAGGCGCTAGAAGATCTGGATTGGCTCAATGCCATGCATGAAGAACTCAACAACTTCGAGCACAACAAAGTGTGGAGATTGGTGCTAAGACCGACGGGGAATCACAATGTCATTGGAACCAAGTGGATATTTAAGAACAAGCAAGATGCCCATGGGATTATCATTCGCAACAAGGCTCGTTTGGTAGCACAAGGCTACTCCCAAGTCGAGGGTATTGACTACGGTGAAACCTTTGCTCCCGTTGCTCATCTTGAATCTATTCGCATGTTGATTGCTTATGATTCTCATCATAACTTTAAGTTACAACAAATGGATGTGAAGAGTGCTTTTCTTAATGGTCCCATTAATGAATTGGTTTATGTCAAGCAACCCCTCGGGTTCGAGGATCCCTACTTTCCCGATCATGTGTATCAACTCGATAATGCACTCTATGGCCTTAAACAAGCCCCATGTGCATGGTATGACCACCTTACGGAGTTGTTACAAGACCGTGGTTTTGAAGTTGGGCTAATCGACCCCACTCTTTTTACTAAGAAGGTCAAAGGGGAGTTGTTTGTGTGCCAATTATATGTTGATGATATCATCTTTGGTTCCCCTAACAAAGCTTTCAATGAGGAATTTGCCGCTCTCATGACCTCAAAGTTCAAGATGTCTTCCATGGGAGAGTTGAAGTTCTTTCTAGGGTTCGAAGTGAAGCAAAGAGGAGAAGGAACCTTCATCAACCAATCCAAATACACTCAAGACATGCTCAAGAGATTCAAGCTAAGTTACATCAAGCCGGCTTCCACTCCAATGCCCACCAAGTGCCAACTTGACATAGATCCCAATGGTAAAGTGGTGGATCAAAAGGTATATCGCTCCATGATTGGATCATTGCTTTACCTTTGTGCATCTAGACCGGATATCATGTTGAGTGTGGGAATTTGTGCACGGTTTCAAGATGCACCTAAGGAAAGTCACTATGTGGTGGTCAAACGAATCTTTCAATATTCGGCTCATACCCCAAACTTTGGCTTATGGTACCCAAGTGGATCAAACTTCAAGCTTGTAGGGTACTAGGATTCCGATTGGGCGGGAGACAAAGTGGATAGGAAGTCCACTTCCGGAGGGTGCCAATTCCTTGGTTGCTCTTTGGTAAGTTGGTCTTCCAAAAAGCAAAGTTGTGTGTCTCTCTCGTCCACCGAGGCGGAGTATGTAGCAGCCGGTAGTTGTTGTGCACAACTCCTATGGATGAGGCAAACTTTAAAGGATTACGGTGTCACTTGTGACAAAGTGCCTCTTTGGTGTGACAATGAAAGTGCCATCAAGATCTCTCTCAACCCGGTGCAACACTTCAAGACGAAGCATATTGAGATTCGGTATCACTTCATCCGGGATCACATTAGGCGAGGAGCGATCGAGCTCAACTATGTCAACACTCATGATAACCTTGCAGATATTTTCATGAAGCCCTTGGATGAAGCAAGATTTCACGAGTTAAGGCATGAGCTAAATATCATTGATTCGAGCAATGTGGCTTGAACCCTTGCACACCGCACCACACTCAATTTTTTGTCTAGTTTAGGTGTAGGCATGGACATAGGGGGAGTGTTCTTCTCTCAATGAACTCTCCCCCCCATTATGCATAAATTGATCAAGTCTTTCACTTTAGCCATTGTTGATGGTACTTGTGTTTCAAAGATGAGCTTTGGTCATGGGCCCAAGGTTAAAATCTTCGTGGTGTCATACCTCTTGACTCAAACATAGGTGGCCTCGGCCACCGCCCTCTCTTGAGGAGGTGTGTCTTGGTCGTTTGCTGGTGTGCTCTCTTCTCTTGCCGTTTTGTTTTTTCCTTCGAGCTAAGCTGTCGGCGTTCTGGGAAAGGGGGTCCCCCGACTTGCCTGCTTGCGGCCTGCAGCGTGGCTCAAAGGGGGCCCCAGCACGGCCCATCTTCACCAACACAAACTCAAGACCCTCACGAGGGGCCAAGCCTCGCGGGGCGGACGACACGGAGCTTCCTCAGGCACGACCTCGTCAGGCTAGCTCATGAGGAGGCGGAGAGATCAAGGCGGGGTACCTCGCGAGGTGCCCGTGACGCAAGCCATGACGACTCGAGGCGCCAGGCGGGTGCCAGCCCGCGCAGCGTCCTCCTTTCCTCTCTGGTGCAAAGGGGGCAAGCGCAGCCGCGGAGTACCGAGGCATCAAGCAAAGGTTGCCATTTCGGTGCAACGAGACCAAGACCAGGAGGACTACGAGATGGAGGTCACCATGGAGCCCAACACGGCGTCATCACCAGAGCTTTGCGCAGGCGAAGACTACTTTTGTCAGGATAGCTGATACTTGCTGTCCCCTTTCAAATTAGCCCGCCATTGTTGGCTCCCTTCCCGCTCAATATTTGGGAAGAGGACCAGGGCCTCTATAAATAGGACCAGCCACCCACAGATCAAGGGGGTTGGGTGGTAGGAAGAAAGAGGCTCGTTAGAGAGGCTAGAAGCAGAGAGAGAGAGAGAGAGAAAGGTGGCTGAACTCCTCCCAGCAGTTCATCGCCCCAGCCAAGAACAGACCCTCGCGAGGCTGTCCTCCCTTGTATTGTTCATCATCATCAGCCCAAGAGGCAATCCACACACCACACACTGGAGTAGGGTATTACACCACAACGGTGGCCCGAACCAGTATAAACCCTGTGTCCCTTGTGTTGTTCTTTTCATAGCTTTGATCCTAGCGTGGCGGAGGGGTGCAGGTAGGTAGGAGGCGAAATCTCCGCGCGCACTCCAGTGTTCGAACCTCAAGGGTCTGCCGGAACCCGAAATCCGATATTTGGCGCGCCAGGTAGGGGTGCGCCGGAATTCGTCTTCCACCACTCCGCTCTTCTCCGACCATCACGCTCATGTCTGACGCACGTCGGGCCCACGCGGAGCGTCGGGCCGCCCTCGCTTCCCGCGTCGCCTAGACATCCCCTGTCGGCGGGCGTTCTTGCCATTCCCCGTCACCTGCCGTCAATGGCGCCACTGGCCCGGCGGGGGACGAGCAGCAAGCATCGTCTCAGCATCCATCCGTGCGCCAAGACGGCCGCACCGCGACTCCCTCACTCGTCGCGGCTGGATCTTCGTCCCGCGCGCTTCGCGCGCCCATGGAGGCTCGGGCTGCACTCATCGTGGCAAACGAGCTCCTGCGCTACCGTCCCATTGACGACGTCTATGAAGAATGGCTCGACCGCGTTGCCGAACTCGTCCGCGCCGCAGGGGGCTCCTCTGCGCCGTCCGCTCCGCTGCACCGCACCCCGCCCCGCGCGGGCAACGAGGCTCCGGCGGCGCCCCCGCCGCCTCCTCCTCAAGAAGACGCCATGGCTCCAAGACGCGTGGCCCCTGGGCGGAACCCGTCAGGTGCCAGCGCGGCAAGAGTAGAGCTGCCAAGAAGTCCCTCGCCCGCCATGAGCTGCCCGGGCACTCCCTGCTCCAGCATGTAGCGACCATCCTCCTGCTCCGGCGTGTGGTAACATGCAGGACCAGGCTCTCCATCACCCAAGGCCTCCCGTGGCCACAGCAGGCTGCCGCACCTACACCACCGAGCTGCGCAGCATCGCGTGGCCAGGCAAGTTCAAGCCGGACCTGCCTCCTCGCTACGACGGCACGGTTGACCTTGCGGAGTTCCTCCAGCTCTACGAGCTAGGCATCGAAGCTGCCAATGGAGACGAGAAGGTCATGACGAACTGGTTTCCCATGGCGCTCAAGGACGGGGCCCGCACCTGGCTCCTGAACCTGGCTCCAGGCACAATCTCCTCCTGGGAAGAGATGTGCACCCGCTTCATCGCCAACTTCCAAGGTACTCGCGACCGGCCACCCGCCGTGAGCGACATGCACCACATCAAGCAACAACCCGGGGATACCCTGCAGAAGTACATCCAGCGCTTCAACAACGCACGCCTCAAGATTCCCAAGGTGGCTGAAGAGGCCATCATCTCAGCCTTCTCCGATGGCGTGCGCGACGTCAAGATGAAGGAGGAGCTGGCGATGCACGAAGACCTGTGCACTTCTTTGGAGCTGTTCAACTTGGCGAACAAGTGCGCCAGGGCTAAGGAAGGGCGTCTCTCCCTCCTTGAGCTTCCTGCCGCAGACCCAGAAGAGAAGAAGCTCAAGGCCAAGGAAGTGAAGCGCAAGGGGGCTGCCGTGCTCGCAGCAGAACCAGACACCAAGCGGGGCAGAGATCAGCCCAAACCTCCCAAGGGCAGCCGGTACTGCGTGTACCACGACCTCCACACCCACAACACCAGCGAATGCCAAGAACTCTGAGCCGTGCGTGAAGGAAGGATCGGCCGTCGCCCTGGCCGTGGTGACCGGGGATACGGCTGAGGAGGAGGAAGGAACACAGGGCACTGGGAAGACCGTGGCCCGCACCAGGGGTGGCTCGACCAACCTCATGAGGATCGCTAGCATGACCCACCTCGCGAGGGAGGATGGAGGGATCAGCCTCACGAGGATCGCCCGCAAGGCAACGCAGGCCTCCAACCGCTGCCGCCGCAGCCAAGGAGAAATGAGGACCGCCACCAGGACGAGGAGGCTGGGGGCTTCCAGGAGCCGCGCACGATCGCCTGCATCCTGGGCGGAGCTCAGGCCCTAGCCTCTCAGCGCATCTTCAAGCAGTTTACCCGCGAAGTGAATGCAGCCCTCCCCAGGCTCGAAGCCACGTGCCCTCTCAGGTGGTCGGCGTGTGCCATCACCTTCAGCTCCGCAGATCAACTCAAGTGTGCGGCTACAGCCGGAGTCCTCCAAATGCTTTGCTCCCCAATCATCAGCAACGTGGTGGTCACCAAGACCCTCATCGATGGCGGGGCAGGGATCAACGTCCTGTCCGTAGAGACGTTCAACAACCTCCAAGTGCCCTACAACCATCTTCAGCCAACCAAGCCCTTCTCTGGTGTCACCGACGGCTCCATGGTCCCGATCGGGCAGGTCCGCCTCCCCGTCATCTTCGGGGCACGCGACAACTACCGCACCGAGCTCATCGACTTCGACATCGCTCACATCCGCCTGCCATACAACGCCATCCTCGGGTACCCGGCGCTGGCCAGGTTCATGGCCGTGACTCACCACGGCTACAAAGTCCTCAAGATGCCAGGAAGCGGCGGAGTCATCACGGTGCCCTGTGAAGAGAAGGACGTAGTGTGTTCCCTGGAGCGAGCCTTCAGGCCGCATCACTAGAGGACCCAGACCGCGGAAGCAGGAGGCTTCCCGAGGCCGCCCCCAAGAAGAAGACATCGTCCGGCCTGGCCCCTCAGGAGGTAGGCCCCTCTGGGCCCGTGCCTGCCCAGGGGGAACCTCCTTCCATCGCATAGGAAAGCATGCCCGACGCCCTCCTCAGGCAGGGCTCGGGGGCTCTCCCCTAGAGGGCCACCGACCTAGCAAGGGTCACGAGGGAGGCGCTGGGGCACCACATGGAGGCGTGTTTCGGAGCACGTTTCCCTCAAGAAGGAGCAAGGAAAGGAGATCCAGGCCCACAGGAGTTCGTCAACAAGGCCATTCAGGAGCTACAGGAGTCCAGAGTCATGGAGGCGCCCGCCACCTACCAGTAGTGGCTCCCCATCCAGGCGAGGATGGCGGGCTGCGCGTCTGCGTCGACGTACTAGGGCTCAACCAAGTCGCCTCCCTGGAGCGCCTCTGGCCCTCGCGAGTGGGGCGCTGCGGAGGTCCACCCCACAGCTACGCTCACATGCGTTATGGCTTGCCGAGCGCGGCTGATGCGTACCAGCGCCTCATGAGGGGCATCACGGAGGCGCAAGAGGCCAGGTGCTCCACAGCCCTGGCGGAGATGAAGATGGCCGGCGAGGAACCGCCAGCGCCTCCGGAGCCTCCCGAGGCCCCTGGGCCTGGGGGCTCATGAGGATCGGCTCCCGCAGCCCACCGAGCCGGCTACACCAACACCCCTTCATCTTCAGCGTCATCAGGTGACAACTTTCAAGTTTCACTTCCGGCTGGGAGCGCCCCCAGGGCTGCATTATTCCCAGGCCGCGTGGGTCCGTCCTGCGGCGTGTATCCCTTTTATTTCGCGTCGTTAGCTTACCTTGTTGGGGGCGCCCCTCGGGCTGCATGATCCCCAAGTCGCTCGGGCCTGACCCAGTGATCTCCGCATCTACTTGAACGAATCCACTCCTTCGCGGCTAATGTGCTTTACCTAGTTGCCTGCTCAGCTGACGCCAACTAACGGAGCTGCTCCCAAACGGCACGACGCTTGCGCATGGGTCCGTCCCTGCAACGCCGACGAACCTGGATGGCTGAGCTCTGGCCGCGGCAGCCCTGCATAGCATCACCTCGTCAAGCCTTCAGTGCCTCACTACCCTTCAGAAGCAACCAACGGCTGACCGTCAATTGTTATGGCAACCCCTTGCTTTTTCTATGATGGACCTGCAGGACCTCCTAAAGGAGCCGCGTCAAGCGAGGCTCTTGCTGTGTCTCCTTCGCTCTCGTCCGTGCGAACCGCTTGCATGTTAAAGGGGGTGGGGGGTACCTGAGCATCGCGACTCAGGGCTCTTACTGGCTCTCCAGCCCTCACCCTCTGGCCTGGACCACGGCATCGTGACCTGGCATACTAGCGACGGCTGAGACTCGCTCGAGGGCCGGGACCCGAGGACGTAGAGCAGAAAGGGGAGAAAAGGCAAAAGGGGAGAGACACGCGAGGACTCCACCGAGCAACCTCGCGCCTGCCGATGCACGGACCCGGCCACACGCCAGAGAGCGGCCCCTGATCCTTGAGATAAGTTATCGCCCGGAAGCGCCAGCTACCGTGGCACCATCCCTGCACCTAATGCTATCCCATGTTAGCGACGTCGCTCCCCTTTCTCACTGAACGACGGCTGCTTGGGCGCCAAAGGGGACCTCCTGAGCATCGCGACTCAGGGGCTCTTACCAGACTCCGGGTCGCTCACCTCCTGGCCTTGACCACGGCATCGCGACCTGGCATACCAGCGACAGCTAAAGCCGCCCTGGGACTGGGACCTGTCGGCGCAGAGCACCAAGCCCTCGTGAGGTTCGAAAGGGAGGACCGAGCTAAGACGGGATGAGCAACTCGCGTAAATCTACGGCAAGGGTTATATTAACAAACAGGATCACAGGCACCTTACAAGCCCCCACGGGGCGCTCTTTTGGTTCCTCGCAGGGAACAAATCCTAAAGAGATGCAAACTACGCGCATCGCTACAAAAGACACCATCATCAATAGTGGGCCTCCAAGTACCGACGCCAACCCCATCCAGATCAGAGTCGGCGGCGGCTTGACGAGCCTGCCCTACTCCGGGAGCGGCGCCGGCTCGGGGGCTCGTAGCTATCATCGCTTGTCTCTGGAGTCACGAAGGGCTCGCCGGAGTCGCTGGAGCCTCTGACGTCTCCACCGCCTGAGGAGCCTCCAAGGGAGCGATTGGCGAGCCCGGTCCTCGGCACAGCAGGGCCCTGTCCGTCTTCACCGGGGCAGCACTCCACCCGGCGCCCGTCCGCGTCGAAGACCTTGAGGAGCATCACCGAAGCACCATCATTGTCCAAGTGGATCGTGAAGACGCCCCTTGTCCTGCAAACTCGGACAATCTCTCTCCAGCCCCGGGTCATGTAGACCTCGCCCGGGGCGACGACCGCGACCTCTGCCTCAGTCGTGAGGGTGCTGCAGCCAGAGCTCTAGGGGCTCCCCCTGTGGGACGACGGAGGCGAAGAAGGGAGGAAGACGGATCCAAGACTGAAGAGGAATGGCGACGTGGAGCACGAACTCTTGGGAGGAGCCCTCGGTGTGGACCCCAGGGGGGATGACCCACACCTTCGTGACCCGTCGGCCCCGGCGGCGGCGCCGCCCATGGCGGTCAGCATCAGCTCCTTTGGGGCCCTCAACATGGGCGTACAATGGAAGCGGGAACCCCGGTGGCGCCCACTCGCCCCAAGGCCTCGACACCACCTGAAGGGCCCCCTCGTCCGGGCCATGGTGGACATGCCGTTTCTTCGGCGGAAGTGGGTCTGGTCCCTCTCGGGGAGCCTTTCCCTTCTCTGCCGACGAGAACCGGCAGATCGGAGCCGTCGCAGCTAGACAGAGCAAGAATCGGGAAGAAGGAGAAGCAAGGAGGGATGGACTGGAAGGACACACGACATTCCATACTTATAGCCGACGGAGGCCAACCGCCGACCTCCACGATCGCAGGTAATCATGACCCGTTTTGCATGCAGGGACTTGTCCAATCCGAGCAGTTGCCGAGGCGCCGTGGGGAAGTGGAGACGCCCATGTCCAATCAACTGCCACGCGGCGCCCAAGGCCACAGGCTGTTAGGGCCCGTGGCGCTTCGCTCTTGCCCTTCCGCCTCCCTGCATGGCCAAGTCCGGGCACGTGTTGGGCCCAGGGGCTACTGTCGGTGTTATGGGAACGGGGGTCCCCAGACTTGCCTGCCTGCGGCCTGCGGCGTGGCTCAAAGGGGGGCCCAGCACGGCCCATCTTCACCAACACAAACTCAAGACCCTCGCCAGGGGCCAAGCCTCGCGGGGCGGATGACACGGAGTTTCCTCAGGCACGGCCTCATCAGGTTGGCTCACGAGGAGGCGGAGAGATCAAGGCGGGGTACCTCACGAGGTGCCCGTGATGCAAGCCATGACGACTCAGGGCGCCAGGCGGGTGCCAGCCCGCGCATCGTCCTGCTTTCCTCTCTAGTGCAAAGGGGGCAAGCGCAGCCGCGGAGTACCGAGGCATCAGGCAAAGGTTGCCATTTCGGTGCAACGAGACCAAGACCAGGAGGACTACGAGATGGAGGTCACCATGGAGCCCAAGACGGCGTCATCACCAGAGCTTTGCGCAGGCGAAGACTACTTTTGTCAGGATAGCTGATACTTGCTGTCCCCTTTCAAATTAGCCCGCCATTGTTGGCTCCCTTCCCGCTCAATATTTGGGAAGAGGACCAGGGCCTCTATAAATAGGACCAGCCACCCACAGAGCAAGGGGGTTGGGTGGTAGGAAGAAAGAGGCTCGTTAGAGAGGCTAGAAGCAGAGAGAGAGAGAGAGAAAGGTGGCTGAACTCCTCCCAGCAGTTCATCGCCCCAGCCAAGAACAGACCCTCGCGAGGCTGTCCTCCCTTGTATTGTTCATCATCATCAGCCCAAGAGGCAATCCACACACCACACACTGGATTAGGGTATTACACCACAACGGTGGCCCGAACCAGTATAAACCCTGTGTCCCTTGTGTTGTTCTTTTCATAGCTTTGATCCTAGCGTGGCGGAGGGGTGCAGCTAGGTAGGAGGCGAAATCTCCGCGCGCACCCCAGTGTTCGAACCTCAAGGGGCTGCCAGAACCCGAAATCCGACATAAGCCATGTTGTTTGGTTGCCGTGGCGTACTGGGCGGTACTACCGCTGGTGGTGCGTGGTACTACCACTTATAAGCGGTACTACCACCCCCAGCGCGGTACTACCGCTGAGGGACAGGACCAGGGGGTTATATCGGGGCAGGGGGAGGTTTCTTGTCCCCCATACCCATTCGCTTCGCCCCCTCTTTCCTCTTCCTCTCTCCAGCCTCAACTCGCCGCGGGAGGGCTCCGGCGGATCTCCGTCTCCGGGGCGTCCCTCTCCATTTCCTTCGGTGGAGTCGATCCCCACCTCGTTCTCTTGCCATGGATGCCGGTATTGCCCCCGTTCCTTCTCTCCTTTTGTCTCGTTTTCAGATCTTGTTTCTTAGGGGCAATGGTGGTTGCATCTCTAGATTTTTGGCTAAATCTAGGCTTGAGTAGGTTGGAGAAGGCAACTAGACTATCTAGATTAGAGTTTGGTAGGAATATTTTTGAATTTGGCAGGCCGGTAGTGCCGGATCTGACCATGGTAGTAGGAAAAACTGCTGTTTCCCCGCCTCGAGCGGTACTACCGCTCTCGTTGGAGCGGTGCTACCGCTTGACCTCGAGCGGTACTACCACCCTCTTTGGAACGGTACTACCGGTTGGGGCGGTACTACCGCGGGCATGTCCCGGTACTACCGCTGCCTGCCAAGTTCCATCATGTTCCCGCCTTTCCTTGATCCTTTTTGTTGTGTTTGTTGGCTTATGCTCGTTCTTCCTGGTTGTTTTGCGTGTTCTTGTGTTTGGCTCCAGGTGATGACCATCCTGAGCATCAAGCTCGCCGTATCAACCCCGGGCGTGCAACATCAAAATGCTACCGCACCTCTGAGCCAGCCGGTGGTTCCTCTAGCACCCAACCGCCACCAGTAGGTGCATCCGCAAGTGTTCCTCCACCTCCTCAGGAGTCGAAGTGATCTGCCAACAAGCCAAAAGTGAAGATTGTGACTGAGATGACTGCCAAGGAGTTTTGGGAAAGGTATCGCCGCAATCCCTATGAGGTGGACCAAGAACCCACTTTGGTCAACCGCCCGTTCTGGAACCGATTTCAGTTTGCCATCTATTTTGATGTGATCAAGGCCAAGAAGAATCTCTTTGTTGATGTTCGCTCCATTGACACTGATGCTATGGAGAAGGACCCTGAGTACTTTGGCGAAGCCCTTCAGATGTGCACTCAGTTGAACATTCTCAGGATCATGCAGTTCAACAAGGATTTCGATGCAGATTTGGTGGCTCAATTCTATGCTACCGTTCATCTTGGAACGGATGCCGACAGGACCCTGACTTGGATGACTAATGGCAAGTTGCTTTCCATCAAGTGGAAGGCCTTCATGGAGTTACTTGATGTGGAGGATCATGGGTTTGAGACTTCAGTCAGTTTCCGCCCTCACCGCAATGCTACGTCCACTCACAAGCAAGCCCTTTGGCCCTACTGCACTGTGAAAGTTCACCCAGTGACTAAGAAGAAAACCTATGAGCTGTCTCCATATCTGGACATTCTTCATCGTATCTTTTGTGAGACTCTCTTCCCTTGCATCGGGAATCTGGATATGGTCCACTCTTATCTCGTGGACATGCTTCTGTTCTGTCAGCATGAGAAGGAAGCAAACACTGGAGAGAGCCTCAATATTTCTCATGTCATGTGGTCTGAACTTCTCTCTGCCGTGTCTGAGCGCAAGTGCCCGATATATGGTCCATTCATCCTGAGGCTCATTGAGAGGGCCTGGGCACAGATATATCCCAGAGTGTTGCTGGAAACTGGAGACTTGGTTTCCCATGAGATCAAGCGTCTGAGGAAGAAGGACAATTGGGTCACCCCAGCGCCTCAAACCGGGGGTCCGTCTGCTGCTGCTGCCATGGAGACCGAGGGTGGGGCTGCCACTGATCATCACGAGGAGGACTTTGGGCCCTCTAGTGCAGAACCGTCGTGGGCACAGAAGCTTAAACGCAAGATGAAGAAGCTTTTCTGCATGGAGTCTCATGGTCAGTACATGACTCATGTGGTGGAGAAGCATGCCAGGGTGCGCCACAAGGAGGTCATGTGTCAGATGGGAGCGAAAGTTGCCAGTGGTTCTGAGGGTCAGATCACTGAAGAGGAGGAATGGATTCATCAGCATTACCCTTGGACCGACTCCGACGCCGAGCAGTTTTCGACCTACGACGAAGATGCAGACGATCACGCTGAGATGTGATGTTCAAGATCCTCAGCTTCCCATCACCTAGAGTCGTAGCGTCACTCTTTGCCCTTTTTGGTGTCTTGCTGCCAAAGGGGGAGAGAGTGTAGGGATTTGTGTTGTTGCCGTGCTTTGAGTGTGTCGTCTTGTGTTTTCTTGTGTGTTCTCTCGGTGTCTTTGTTTGGTTTGGTTTGGTGCCTGTGAGACCTAAGTTCTAGACATATGGTGTGAGACATATGCTCCCTATCGCTACCTTATTACTTATGTCTATTCAGTACTGTAGTTTATTATGAGTTGCATGCTTGTTGGACTATAAAATATAGGGGAGTGTTGATCCGGATGTGTGTGTCTTGCTTTCCTAATGCTCCCCTAACTAGGTGCACACATTTAGGGGGAGCCCGTCTATATTTTGTAGTTCTTAGTTTTTCTTCTTTTATATCTTTTCCTTGTGCAAATCCCTAGTTGTCATCAATCCACCAAAAAGGGGGAGATTGTTGAGGCATATCTCTCTCGACGTAGTTTTGGTGATTGATGACAACATGTTTGCGGACTAATCATGTGCTTTGAGTAGTTCACGGATTCATCCTTGGCACGGGACGTTTTCTTCCCTTCGCAGTGTCATTCAACACGGTGTAGTTCTTTCGTTTCTATTTTGGTGGACTAGTTGCGTAGAGGGCACCGTACTATCAAGAGGGGGTTCGCTGGGGTATTGCATGGGTGGAATCAACACGTACACGTCAGCTTCTCCCCCTCCGAGCTCTTCCACTTCATTGGAGAGATCTCTTCTCTCTTCTATGTCCTGTCTGGGTTCCAGCGGTAGTACTGCGCAACCCAGCGGTAGTACCGTTGAGGAGTCACAAGCGGCAGTACCGCCCGTGACTCCACAATAGTACTACCGCTGGCCTGCCTGGCACCACCGCCTCGTCCTCAGCCTTGATGGAGAGATCTTCTCTCTCTCTTCTGTGTCCCAGCGGTAGTACCGCACTACCAGCGGTAGTACCGCCGAAGGGTCACAAGCGGCAGTACCGCTCCGCAGCGATAGTACCGCCTGTGACCCCGCAGCTGTACTACCGCTGGGCTGTCTGGCTCCTACCGCCTCGACTCGAGGGCTCTTTTTCTCGTGTCGGGTTTTGCGGCACTAGTTGCGGTAGTAGATGCGGTAGTACTGTTTCAGAGCGGTAGTACCACCCTTACCACTGTGGTAGTACCGCGCTGGGTCCAGATCCCTGCTGCTCTTCTCTGCGCGGCAGTACCGCTCGATGGAGCGGCAGTACCGCTGGCTCAGGGGTAGTACCGCCCCCTTTAGCAGTACTACCACCCTGTGCGGAGCTGGTTGGTGGGGCAACGGTTGGATTGTTGCCCCCACTATAAAAGGGGGTCCCCTTCTTCTCCTTTGACTAACCTCTTCCCCCTCAAGCTCCATTAATGCTCAAGCTCCATTAAATGCTCCAAGCTCCATTTTCGCCTGATCTATCTCTCCAGCCAATCAAACTTGTTGATTTGCTCGGGAGTGGTTGAGAAGGCCCCGATCTACACTTCCACCAAGGGATTTTTGATTCCCCCACTCATCCCTAGCGGATCTTGTTACTCTTGGGCGTTTGAGCACCCTAGACGGTTGAGGTCACCATGGAGCCATAGTCCATTGTGGTGAAGCTTCGTGGTTTTGTTGGGAGGCTCCAATTAAGTTGTGGAGATTGCCCCAACCTTGTTTGTAAAGGTTCGGTTGCCGCCTTCAAGGGCACCAATAGTGGAATCACGGCATCTCGCATTGTGTGAGGGCGTGAGGAGAATATGGTGGCCCTAGTGGCTTCTTGGGGAGCAATGTGCCTCCACACCGCTCTAACGGAGACGTACTTCCCCTCAAAAGGAAAGAACTTTGGTAACACATCCTCGTCTTCACCGGACCCACTCTTGGTTATCTCTTACCTTTACCTGTGCAAGCTCTTTAGTGTTACTTCTCTTGCTTGCTTGTGTGCTTGTTGTTATTGCATCATATAGGTTGCTCACCTAGTTGCACATCTAGACAACCTACTTTGATGCAAAGTTTAATTTGGTAAAGAAAAGTTAAAAATTGGTAGTTGCCTATTCACCCCCCTCTAGTCAACCATATCGATCCTTTCAGCGGGGGTGCAGGAGGAGGCCCCGGGCAGGAGCGGCCTGGCGGAAGTGGCCAGGCGCTGGCGGTGCAAGGCAAGGCGGGTGGCGCAGGCGAGCGAAGCCGGTGGTAGCGGCAGCAGTCAGCAACAGCGGCAGGCGGGGAGGGAGCATGGCACGAGCGGCAGGCGGCAGAGTAGGAGAACAGCAGCGAGCAGAGCCGCATCGGCAAAGCAGCACCAGTAGGCGGACACACACGGGAGGTCACGGGCGCGACGCGTGACGACCAACTGGCGAGGGCGCACGTATAGGGAGCTCAGGCGCAACCATGATGACCCCGGGTGAGCACGGGAACGGCGACTAACGGAGTAGATCGAGGGGCAAACCAGGGGGATCAAAGGAGGACCTCACAGAGGGGCTCGTGGACATGTCCGGAAGGCGCGGGGGTGGCTGGACGAGCAGATCGATGCGGCGGCCGAGGCAGACGCCCGCGAAGGGAACACGCATGCGGGGCATCGTAGGTGCTCCCCGACGTCGACCTGGTGATGCAGACGAAGTAGCGGAGCACGGCGGTCCTCCTGGACATCTTCTTTGCCGGCAAGAAGCACGGTGGCCGCGGGATCGACGCGACGATGACGGCCGCGGAGCTCGGGCGTGGTTCAGATCGAGGGAGAGAGACGAGGAAGAAGAATGAGGGGATTAGGGTTCGGGGCATTGCGAGGCAGGTCTTGTAGGCGTCGGGGAGGCCGCGGGATGGCCGACACGTCGATAGTTCTGGCCATGGTCGCCTGGATGGCTGTCACGCCCCTCCCTTGCCTCCTGTAGCGGGAGGTGGGAGGAGAGGTGGCGGTGGGCTGGACCGGAGGCACTGTGACCACATATGGTCTTGTGGCCCAGTAGTTTTAGGCCCCTTTTCATTTCCCTTTTATTTCAAATTCCCTTTTTTTGTTTTGCAAAATGTTTGGCCACAAGATGTCTTTTGTAAAATATGGGGTTGTGCCACATAATTACCTTACAATAATTAGCACTGTCACGAAAAAGGTTTTGTGAGCATTAGTATTCATTTGAATTTTGCATAAATGCGAATGCATTAAAAAGGTTGTTTCGGGCACTGCTTTAAATAGGTTAGGGGCAATTCAAAATCTCAAATAATATTGGTTTCTTCATGACAATTAGCTAGTGAATTTTGCAACCCAGCGAACATTTTTGTTTTACCGCTTGAAGAAATGATAATCCGACTTTATTTTAATTTGAATGTGTATTCGGTTAGGAACAAGATGAGGTTTAGATAAATTAATTGCGATGACATGGCACCATTAGGGTGTGACTACTGTAGCTTAACTACCGGGTGTTACAAATCTCCTGCACTACAAGAAATCTCGTCCCGAGATTTAGAAGGGGGAGTAAGGGAGGAAGGGATACGAAATTCTAACGGGTCTTCTCGGTGTCAGTTGCTCTTCTCGTAGAGGCCGGTCCAATACATTGATGTTTGCATTTCTCTGCTTCAGGTCATCATGATGAAGTCGGCATCCTTTCTTCGGGAACTTCATCATACTTACGAAAGAATAAAGGGTGGGCATTCCGGGAGAACAGACCTCTGCAAAGTTGACTATCTGGTCGATAAAATCGAGGAAGGTGGCGGAAGTTACTCTCGAATTGTAACTTAAGAAAATATAGAGAGCAAAGTAAGTAGGTATCATGGGAAGTTTCGAGCGGGTAGGTAATCGTTCGATGCCTGAAACAGGGCGTGAAAGGTGTTCAAAGCAACAGGAATAAGTATTTTGTCTGATACCAGAATTGATGAATATCTCGGATGGTGGCTCGTGAATTACGTACGAGGCCACACGCGAGGAACAACCTTGGGAACAAGGGGGTGTACAGGAGAGTCAGGTTTTGATCCTGTGGAACTGTGGGTGATGGGCACACCATGTGGGTTAAAAGTTGGAAGGGCGGTGACATCTTGCACGATCATGTAAGCAAGGCATGTCAGAGGATAGCCTGTCGGTTATGTCGGCAACAACATCGGTACCAACGGCAAGGGACGAAGAGAACCATTTTCCTGCTCGTTGAACGAGGCGGGCCAATAGGCAAAGTTCTCGTCCATCGGCGGTTACCGGGATGTCATCAACAGTAGAAACAGGGTCTCACTGACAAAGTTGTACACTGAGGTGTTTACATAAGCAGTGAATTAATACTACTTAGATTATATAGATCACAAGAAAGGTCAAACAAACCAATGGAAAGGAAAATGTGATCATCAGGTTAAACAGAACAATGGAAAGGAAAAATGTGTTTAAACACATATTTCAGGGGTATATCCTTCCCAAGGTCAAACAGAGCATGATATCCATGACAGGATAGAAGTAGAAAACCATTTAGGTAAGGCGAGAGGAATTTCATGACATTACCCAAACAACAGTGTTTGGATAATTGATAAAGAAAATTTAGCATTGTGCTTCAAATGTTCTTCTTGATGATAGGAGTACCACATACATTCTTCGAGATAGCTTTGACATGGCCAACAGGTGAAGATCAAACTTTGGAAACACAAAGGATCCATCATGAATAACTTGTAGAATGAGTCTTACAATTTCCTCATGGATGAACGGATAACCTTGCTAAAAAGGAATCTATAACAATAGGGCCTCCGGCCAAGTGTGCTAGGCACGACATCACCTTACTGGGTCACATAAAGACCAATGATATAACTCTTAGAAATATGTTCCAACCATCGTATCTGACCAAGATTCAGGTCCGATTGGTGTCAGGATAACTCAGATTCGGGATGCCTGAGAAGAAAGGTGCAACACAGTTTGACGCAAAGACATTTTAAGATTCTCGGGAAATGAACCATGGAAGCAAGTTCCGAAACCAGAGTTCAGCATTAAACCAAGGAGAGGATGAGGAGGTGGCTGATGGACTCAGTGACATATCATCGAGATTTCCAAAAAGGTGGATTTCCATGATTAGGTGAACAAGGAGATAACATTTGTCAGATCAAATGATATAATGATGTATGCTCAAGGAGAACATCCATGAGCAAACATTGGTTGAGGTGGACCCGAAATAAGGGCTAAGGTAGCATGATCAATGTTAGTATGGTGGTTTGATAACCAATACACAAAGAATGAAACATCGACCATTATCTTCAAGGCAATAGGGTTGCTGGAAGTTTTGAAGTCACACATCATAGTTCAATTGTCGGTTTTTCAGTTAGAAACAACATGGGGACCAAGGAATCAACGGATATGGCAAGTATCACCTGTAACAAGAATTCTTAAGAGGTGGTGAAATTCTCACGGCATTCTTGACATAAAAGGTGGCAATACTTCAAGGCAGAACGTAATACAAGCTTGATAGCAAGTTGCATCCACAACATGAACAAGTTTATGATGAAAGAAAGATAAGGATGTTGTCGACGGTAACTCAAATTACCAAGGGACGAGGATGGTACTTACCATCATGAATTTGGTTGATATCTTGGAAGGAGTCAAAATGTTGACGATGATCACGACACATTTGTCGAGAGATTTCATGAAGATGTAATCAGTCAGCGATGGCATCAAGTCAAGGGAATGATGAAGCGCAAGTTTATTGGTACCACGGGTACGACACAAAATCGAAACCAAGCTTTTTGTTCAGGGTGAAATGATATGACGAGGAAGATCGACGTAAGCTTAGCTCACCGTCGAAAATTTTGCTCCGGGAAGAAGGACCAGGTAGCACAGTTAAAATTTAGCACAAAAATGACATAGACGATCAGGCTAGGAATGGCTTGAAGGATTTATCAAACTTCTCAACAACAAAGTACTAGGAGTTTTGAATCGCAACGTTGATTTGATTCACTAATCGGTGTTCTTGAGTGAGTAATAACTCAGAACCCGGGGGAAAATTGGAATCGATGAGAATAATAGTTAACGAAGATCTCATAAGAAGTTATGTAGTTTCGTGATATTCTCGAGATACCAAAGGGTACACTCGAAGGTAGAGAAGAATAGAGGTTGGATAGGTGTATTGATCTGCAAAAGACAAGAGCTTTAACTTTTCTCAGAAATGGAATCAAAGAAGAATAATATGGTCGGAACCATAGCTACAAGGGATCCAATTTAATGACACCGTAAGAGTTACCCAAATGATTAAATATTTCGCAAGAAGATTCCATCATAAGTTCCACATCGGGTCCATGGGCATGAACACAAGTTCAAGGTCGACTCCCACTTCTTCAATGTATAACCTTTCATTCACCTCTCTCTTTTCAAAAATGACATTAGTTGTTGAAAATTTTACCTGGTGCAATACCAGATAAGTATGACCCGTGAAATCCTTCAGGTTCACACGGATTAGCGAAGGCATAGGTTCAACCCATCAGGGCATCTTAGGAACATATACCACAAACTTCAGTGTAAATAACACAAGCTCGATAGTAGAGCATGCTTGAGAAAGCAGAGGATACATTTACCAAAGGCATTATGTATCCAAGGAAAGGCTCACAAGCTTATTGAATATGAAGGACATTGTTAGATAAAATCCGACAAAGGGTCTGGTGGTCCACACGGGATCCGATGTGAGCATCGATACTCAACCGGAGGAAGAAAGGACGCAAGGAGATCAGATAATGGAAACAACCGACTAACTCAAAGCTTAAATGCAAAGGAATTATGAATTCCAAGACAAGGGATCATAAGCAATGCTCTGAGCAGGGATGGATAAGTTGAATAGCCTTAGGGGTACAATCGATTGCAATTTGATTGGTTGAGATACAGCTCATGTTAAAATGATGTCTGAGCTGGAAGGATGAATTCTAGGATCTGATTGAGGATTGCGAGCATTCACAACATATTGTATCAACGGACTCAAAATGATAATGACAAAGGATGACAATAAGATTACTAGACTTAAGGTATTAACCATAATGCAAGCAAGCAAGAAATTCATGAAAAATAGGCTGTTGAGGATTTTTAGAAGAACAAATGGTATTACGAAGGCTTTTGGGAAGTACATGAATCAAATGAGGATGAGCGGATACTCGATAGGTGCACAAAATTATCCATAGGGGTATTCAGGTGACAAGGATCTGCAAGGCAGTAAGCTCAAAGGATTCTCGGAACAGCGGGGAGCAGTTCAGGGCATCTTGTAATAACAAGATCAATGGGATTGAATGTAAGAATGGCAGGTGTATGCAGTTATCAATAGGGATATAACAGTGGTAGGGAGATTGCAAAGGTGGTAGGTACGAGTGTCTCGGGAGAATATCGTAGAGTAACCTTAGAATCTTCTAGTGCAGCAGACAACCATCGGTAACAAGGTGCTCTTCGGATGAAAGTGATCACGAGATCCTAATGTTAGAGTTAGCAAAATCATTTATCCCGAATAGAAGAGAGATTAGAGTCCCAGAGTATAGACGAGGAATATAAGATCATAATACCACCCAAATGGCGACGTGGGCCCGTAAGGCACACATCCATGTTAGTAAAAGTTTTTGTAATGTCTAGACTCGACTTCAGCTAAGGAGTGTGGAAGGGGGATTCCTACAGGCAGTCGGCTTTGATACCAACTTGTGACGCCCCTGATTCAATCATACACTAATCATGCACGCAAATGTGTACGATCAAGATCAGGGTCTCAAGGGAAGATATCACAACACAACTCTAGAAACAAATTAAAATAATACAAGCTTTTTATTGAGGGCTCGAATACATCAGCTCAAATACAAACGAGTCAGTGGAAGCAACAATATCTGAGTACACACATAAGTTAAACAAGTTTGCCTTAAGAAGGCTAGCACAAAAGTAGCAACGATCAAAAAGGCAAGGCCTCATGCCTGGGACCTCCTAAACTACTCCTGGTCGTCGTCAGCGGCCTGCACGTAGTAGTAGGCACCTCCCGAGTAGTAGTAGTAGTCGTGATCGACTGGCTCCTGGGATCCATCGTCTGCTTGCAGCAATCGGGTATAGGAAGGGGGGAAAGGGGAGCAAAGCAACCGTGAGTACTCATCCAAAGTACTCGCAAGTAAGGAGCTACACTACATATGTATGCATTGGTATCAAATGGAATAAGGGTATCATATGTGGACTGAACTGCAGAATGCCGGAATAAGAGGGGGATAGCTAGTCCTATCAAAGACTACGCTTCTGGCCACCTCCATCTTGCAGCATGTAGAAGAGAGCAGAAGGTAAGTTCACCAAGTAGCATCGTGTAGCATAATCCTACCCGGCGATCCTCCCCTCATCGCCCTGTTAGAGAGCGATCACTGGGTTGTATCTGCCACTTGGAAGGGTGTGTTTTATTAAGTTTCCGATTCTAGTTGTCATAAGGTCAAGGTACAACTCCAAGTCATCCTGTTACCGAAGATCACGGCTATTCGACTAGTTTAACCTCCCTGCAGGGGTGCACCACATTTCCCAACACGCTCGATCCGCTTTGTCTGGACACACTTTCCTGGGTCATGCCCGGCCTCGGAAGATCAACATGTCGCAGCCCTACCTAGGCACAACAGAGAGGTCAGCAAGTCAGTCTAAATCCTATGGCGCAGAGGTCTGGGCCCATCGCCCATTGCACACCTGCACGTTGCGTGGTCGGCCGGAGAGCAGACCTAGCAACCTCCATTACAAAGGAAGTTGCGTTACGCGGTCCAACCCGGCGTGCGCCGCTCAGTTGCTGACGTCACGAAGGCTTCGGTTGATACCACGACGTCGAGTGCCCATAACTTTTCCCGTGTAGTTGGTTAGTGCATATAGGCCAATGGCCAGACTCAGATCAAATACCAAGATCTCGTTAAGCGCGTTATTTTGAAATAACCGCGGACACCGACCAGGGCCAGGCCCACCTCTCTCCTAGGTGGTCTCAACCTGCCCTGTCGCTCCGCCTCAAAGTAACAGTTGGGGGCCGTCGGGAACTCAGGCCCACCACTACCTGGACGGAGCCACCAGTCCTTTCAGCCCCCACATCGGACCACTTGCGGGTACTCAACGAGCCGACCCGACTTTAGTCACCATCTGTGTAGCATTTATATATGTATGTATATACCCGTGATCACCTCCCGAGTGATCACGGCCCGATAGTATAGCATGGCAGACAGACTAGAATGTAGGGCCACTGATGAAGTACTACCAACCTATACTAAGCATGTAGGAGATCGGGTAAGGTATCAACACTTGTAGCAACAATGACATGCTATGCATCAGGATAGGATTAACGGAAAGCAGTAACATGCTACACTACTCTAATGCAAGCAGTATAGAGAAGAGTAGGCGATATCTGGTGATCAAGGGGGGGGGGGGCTTGCCTGGTTGCTCTAGGAAGAAGGAGGGGTCATCTTCGATGTAGTCGAACTCACGGACATCGCCAGCGGTCTCGGAGTCTACCGGAAAGGATTAACGGAGGGGGAACACAATAAATAACAGATCAATCAAATGTAACACAAAGCAAGACGTGGCAATACGTTGTGCTAGGGGTGGCCTAACATAGGGATAGAAGATACCAGCGAAGGAGGGAAACATCCGGGAAAGTATTCCCGGTGTTTCGCATTTTCGGGCAAATGAACCGAAGGGGGAAATTTGCGTGTTCACTATGCTAGGGATGTGTGACGGATGAATGGACCGCACATCCGGATTCGTCATATTTTTCTAAGCAACTTTCATGTACAAAACATTCTCATCGGAGTTACAGATTATTTTATACAATTTTTCAAAGTTTTATTGATCTCCAGGAATTTCTGGATTTAATATTAATAAGAAAAATAAAAGGTTAAAGTGTTATGGGTACACACAGAGTGTACCCAGCTATTTGCATTTGAGGCCGACAATGGGCCCAGTCAGCAGTTGACTGGTCAAAGGTTGACTTGGGGCCCACCTATTAGTGACTAGACTTAGTTTAGACTTTAATTAAGTTATAATAAATAGCAGTGGGGGGCCACTAGTCATAGGGCCATCTAACTAATGTAATAAAACAAAGCAAACAACAAAAAATCTAACAGGGGCTAATCCCCCGATTTCCTATGCCAGCCCAATCCTGCGGTGGCCCGAGGCCACGGCTGGCGCTCGCACGACCGCTCCCAGAGGAGCGCCGCCGGCCATCGCCCAGCGCATGGGGCGGGGGTGCAGGAGGAGGCCCCGGGCAGGAGCGGCCTGGCGGAAGTGGCCAGGCGCCGACGGTGCAAGGCAAGGTGGGTGGCGCACGCGAGCGAAGCCGGTGGTAGCGGCAGTAGTCAGCAACAGCTGCAGGCGGGGAGGGAGCATGGCACGAGCAGCAGTCAGCAGAGTAGCAGAAGAGCAGCGAGCAGAGCCGCATCGGCAAAGCAGCAACAGCAGGAGGACGCGCACGGGAGGTCAAGGGCGCGACACGCGACGACCAACAGGCGAGGGCACACATACAGGGAGCTCGGGCGCAGCCACGACGAACCCAGGTGAGCACGGGAACGGCGACTAACGGAGTAGATCGAGGGGGCAAACCAGGGGGATCGAAGGAGGATCTCATAAAGGGGCTCATGGACATGTCTGGAAGGCACGGGGGTGGCCGGACGAGCAGATTGACGCGGCGGCCGAGGCAAACGCCCGCGAAGGGAACACGTGTGCGGGTAGGGATGGCGATTTTATCCATGGATCTGGATACCCATGGATACCCGACCCGGTTGGGCAAGGGTATGGAGTGCATTTCTACCCATGGGTCCATGGATATGGATACCCATGAACAGCCGGGTTGGGCACGGTTATAGTTTTTGCTCTATGGATATCAAATGGATACCCATATGACATGTGGGTCCATATGCCAGTGACAGTAGAAAGAATGAATCAATCGGAAATCGCATGCAATATGCAACTGGTGCCCTAAGGTATATGTTGCAGAATCAACCTTTGGTATGTCATACTTAAAGACCCATCGTATTAGTTGTTGCCTACTTATGTATGCAGCTTATGTTGTCATTTGTGAGTGAATGATGATGAGTTAATTTTTATCTTTGGGAAGGCTTCATGTTGATTTTTCTATGCCCATGGAGCTCCATGGATATGTGGGTATCCAATGGGTTTGGGCATGGGCACAAGTTGTGCCCATGAATAATTTGGTGGATGGGCATAGGGTAGGAAGATGGGTCATGGGTTGGATTTGGACCAGGTCTACCCGCCCCAAACCCGACCCATTGGCATCCCTACGTGCGGGGCGTCGCAGGTGCTCCCCGGCGTCGAACTGGTGGTGCAGACGAAGTAGCGGAGCACGGCGGTCCTCCTGGACATCTTCTTTGCCTGCAAGAAGCACGGTGGCCGTGGGATCGACGCGACGATGACGACCGCGGAGCTCGGGCATGGTTCAGATCGAGGGAGAGAGACGAGGAAGAAGAATGAGGGGATTAGGGTTCGGGGTGTCGCGAGGCAGGTCTTGTAGGCGTCGGGGAGGCCGCGGGATGGCCGACACGTCGATAGTTCCGACCATGGTGGCCTGGATGGCTGCCACGCCCCTCCCCTGCCTCCTGTAGCGGGAGGTGGGAGGAGAGGTGGCGGTGGGCTGGGCCGGAGGCACTATGACCACATATGGTCCTGTGGCCCAGTAGTTTTAGGCCCCTTTTCATTTCCCTTTTATTTCAAATTCCCTTTTTTGCTTTGCAAAATGTTTGGCCACAAGATGTCTTTTGTAAAATATGGGGTTGTGCCACATAATTACCTTACTATAATTAGCAGTGTCACAAAAAAGGTTTTGTGAGCATTAGTATTCATTTGAATTTTGCATAAATGCGAATGCGTTAAAAAGGTTGTTTCGGGCACTGCTTTAAATATGTTAGGGGCAATTCAATATCTCAAATAATATTGGTTTGTTCATGACAATTAGCTAGTGAATTTTGCAACCCAACGAACATTTTTGTTTTACCGCTTAAAGAAATGATAATCTGACTTTATTTTAATTTGAATGTGTATTCGGTTAGGAACAAGATGAGGTTTAGATAAATTAATTGTGATGACATGGCACCATTAGGGTGTGACTACTGTAGCTTAACTACCGGGGTGTTACAAAAGGCATATCTTTAGGATCAGAAGAAACACTCTCATTAGCAAACAATTTCATAAGTTCATCCATCTTTCCACTCAAAACATTAATTTCTTCTATAGTATGAACTTTTTTACAAGTAGATCTTTCGGTGTGCCATTGAGAATAAATAACCATAATATTATCTAGGAGTTTGGTAGCTTCTCCTAAATTGATTTCCATAAAAGTGCCTCCTGCAGCCGAATCTAAAAGATTTCGAGAAGCAAAATTCAATCCAGCATAAATTTTTTGTATGATCATCCACAAATTCAAACCATGTGTAGGGCAATTGTGAATCATTAATTTCATCGTCTCCCAAGATTGTGCAACATGCTCATGATCTAGTTGCTTAAAATTGATAATATCGTTTCTAAGAGAGATGATCTTAGAGGGAGGAAAATACTTAGAGATAAAAGCATCTTTGCACTTGTTCCAAGAATCAATACTATTTTTAGGCAAAGACGAAAACCAAGTTTTAGCACGATCTCTAAACGAAAACGGAAATAGCTTAAATTTAACAATATCATTATCCACATCTGTCTTCTTTTGCATATCACACAAATCAACAAAGTTGTTTAGATGGGTAGCAGCATCTTCACTAGGAAGGCCAGAAAACGGATCTTTCATGACAAGATTCAGCAAAGCAGTATTAATCTCACAAGATTCAGCATCGGTAAGAGGAGCAATCGGAGTGCTAATAAATTCATTATTGTTGGTATTGGAAAAATCGCACAATTTAGTATTATCTTGAGCCATCGTGACAAACAATCCAACACACAAGCAAGCAAGAGGCAAACAAAAAGAGGCGAACGAAAAAGAGGCGAGCGGAAAAAGAGGGCAAATAAAACGGCAAGGGTGAAGTGGGGGAGAGGAAAACGAGAGGCAAATGGCAAATAATGTAATGCGAGGGATAAGAGTTTGTTATGGGTACTTGGTATGTCTTGACTTGTGCGTAGAGCTCCCCGGCAACGGCGCCAGAAATCCTTCTTGCCACCTCTTGAGCACTGCATTGGTTTTCCCATGAAGAGGAAATGGTGATGCAGCAAAGTAGCGTAAGTATTTCCCTCAGTTCTTGAGAACCAAGGTATCAATCCAGTAGGAGACTACACGCAAGTCCATCGTACATACACAAACAACTAAGAACCTCGCAACCAACGCAATAAAGGGGTTGTCAATCCCTTCACGGTCACTTACGAGAGTGAGATCTGATAGAGATAATAAGATAAATATTTTTGGTATTTTTATGATATAGATAGGAAAATAAAGATTGCAAAATAAAATAGATTGGAAACTTATATGATAAAAGATAGACCTGGGGGCCATAGGTTTCACTAGTGGCTTCTCTCAAGATAGCATAAGTATTACGGTGGGTGAACAAATTACTATCGAGCAATTGATAGAGAAGTGCATAATTATGAGAATATCTAGGCATGATCGTGTATATAGGCATCACGACCGCGACAAGTAGACCGAAACGATTCTGCATCTACTACTATTACTCCACACATCGACCGCCATCCAGCATGCATCTAGAGTATTAATTTCATAAGAACATAGTAACGCATTAGGCAAGATGACATGATGTAGAGGGATAAACTCAAGCAATATGATATAAACCCCATCTTTTTATCCTCGATGGCAACAATACAATACGTGCCTTGCTTCCCCTGCTGTCACTGGGAAAGGACACCACAAGATTGAACCCAAAGCTTAGCACTTCTCCAATTGCAAGAAAGATCAATCTAGTAGGCCAAACCAAATTGATATTTCGAAGAGACTTGCAAAGATAACCAATCGTACATAAAAGATTTCAGAGAAGAATCAAATATTGTTCATAGATAAACTTGATCACAAACCCACAATTCATTGGATCTCGACAAACACACCGCAAAAAGAGTTACATCGAATAGATCTCCAAGAAGATCGAGGAGAACATTGTATTGAGATCCAAAGAGAGAGAAGAAGCCATCTAGCTAATAACTATGGACCCGAAGGTCTATGGTAAACTACTCACACATCATCAGAGAGGCTATGGTGTTGATGTAGAAGCCCTCCGTGATCGATTCCCCCTCTGGCGGAGCTCTGGAAAAGGCCCCAAGATGGGATCTCTTGGGTACAGAAGGTTGCGGCGGTGGAAATAGCGTTTTGTGGTGCTCCTAGATGTTTTCGGGGTATATGTATATATATAGGAGGAAGAAGTAGGTCGGTGGAGCTGCGATGGGCCCATGAGGGTGGGGGCGCGCCCAGGGGGGGGGGGCAGGCGCGCCTCCCTGCATCGTGGCCACCTTGTTTCTTTCTTGATGTTTACTCCAATTCCCCTGGATCATGTTTGTTCCAAAAATAACTCTCCCGAAGGTTTCATTCTGTTTGATATTCCTTTTCTGCGGAACACTGAAATAGGCAGAAAACAACAACTTGCACTGGGCCTTGGGTTAGTAGGTTAGTCCCAAAAATGATATAAAGTGTATAATAAATCCCATTAAACATCCAAAACAGATAATATAATAGCATGGAACAATCAAAAATTATAGATACGTTGGAGACGTATCACGCCCATTGTATGTGAACATAGAGCTTATCACACCCGATCATCACGTGGTGTCTCGGCATGACCAACTGTCACAACGGTGCATACTCAGGGAGAACACTTATACCTTCAAATTTAGTGAGGGATCATCTTATAATGCTACCGCCTTACTAAGCAAAATAAGATGCATAAAGGATAAACATCACATGAAATCAATATAAGTGATATGATATGACCATCATCATCTTGTGCCTTTGATCTCCATCTCCAAAGCACCGTCATGATCACCATCGTCATCGGCTTGACACCTTGATCTCCATTTTAGCATCGTTGTCGTCTCTCCAACTATTGCTTCTACAACTATCGCTACCGCTTAGTGATAAAGTAAAGCAATTACATGGCGATTACATTTCATACAATAAAGCAACAACCATATGGCTCCTGCCAGTTGCCGATAACTGTGTTACAAAACATGATCATCTCATACAACAATTTATATAATCACGTCTTGACCATATCACATCACAACATGCCCTGCAAAAAATAAGTTAGACGTCCTCTACTTTGTTGTTGCAAGTTTTACGTGGCGGCTACGGGCTTAGCAAGAACCGTTCTTACCTACGCATCAAAAAACCACAACGCGGTATAGTGATTGCTTTTTGATCTTCAGAAAGAACCCTGTTCATTGAATCTGATTCAACTAAAGTTGGAGAAACTGACACCCGCCAGCCATCTGTGTGCAAAGCACATCGGTAGAACCAGTCTCATGAACGCGGTCATGTAATGATGGTCCGGGCCGCTTCATCCAACAATACTGCTGAATCAAGAAACAACAAGTGACGACAAGCAATATGTATATACCCATGCCAACTACTCCTTTGTGTTCTACTCATGCATATAACATCTACGCATAGACCTGGCTCTAGTGCCACTGTTGGGGAACGTAGTATTTCAAAAAAATTCCTACGATCACGCAAGATTTATCTAGGGATGCATAACAACGAGAGGGGAGAGTATGTCTACGTACCCTCGTAGACCGAAAGCAGAAGCATTAAGAAACACGGTTGATGTAGTCGAACGTCTTCGCGATCCAACCGATCAAGTACCGAACGCACGACACCTCCGCGATCTGCACACGTTCAGCTCAGTGATGTCCCTCGTACTCTTGATCCAGTTGAGGCCGAGGGAGAGTTTTGTCAGCACGACGGCGTGTTGATGGTGATGATGAAGTTACCAGCGGAGGGCTTCGCATAAGCACTCCGACGATATGACCGAGGTGTGTATCTGTGGAGGGGGGCACCGCACACAGCTAAAACAATTGTCAACTTGTGTGTCTATGGGGTGCCCCCTCCCCCATATATAAAGGAGGGGAGGAGGGGGCCGGCCGACCCTCATGGTGCGCCCCAAGGGGGATTCCTACTCCTACTGGGAGTAGGTTTCCCCCCTTTCCTAGTCCTAATAGGAGGAGGAAGGAAGGGGAAGACAAGAAGAAGGAAAAGGGGCCCGCCCCCTAGCTCCCAATTCGGATTGGGCTTGGGGGGCGCGCCCCCACCTTTTGGCCGCTTCCTCTCTCTTCCACTAAAGCCCATGTAGGCCCATTAAGCCCCCGGGGGGTTCCGGCAACCCCCCGGTACTCTGGTATATGCCAGAACTCATCCGAAACCATTCCAGTGTCCAAACATAACTGAGGGAGTCCTGGATTAGGGGGTCTCCGGACAGCCGGACTATATCCTTTGGCCGGACTATTGGACTATGAAGATACAAGATTGAAGACTTCGTCTCGTGTCCGGATGGGACTCTACTTGGCGTGGAAGGCAAGCTAGGCAATACGGATATGAATATCTCCTCCTTTGTAACCGACCTTGTGTAACCCTAACCCTCTCCGGTGTCTATATAAACCTAAGGGTTTTAGTCCGTAGAATAACATACAATCATACCATCGGCTAGCTTCTAGGGTTTAGCCTCTCTGATCTCGTGGTAGATCTACTCTTGTACTACCCATATCATCAATATCAATCAAGAAGGACGTAGGGTTTTACCTCCATCAAGAGGGCCCGAACCTGGGTAAAACATCGTGTCCCCTGCCTCCTGTTACCATCCGGCCTAGACGCACAGTTCGGGACCCCCTACCCGAGATCCGCCGGTTTTGACACCGACATTGGTGCTTTCATTGAGAGTTCCGATGTGCCGTCGCCACCAGGAAGGATGTCTCATCCCGTCTTTAAAGACGGCACTGTTGCTAAAGGAGCTTTGGCTGTCGGCCAAACTCTCCGGCTAGGTGGTTTTCTTATGACCGCATGTTTGGCCGCTGCGCCGACGATGATTTCTCGGGTCATCGAAAGTAATCTTCACGTCAACTCGGAACTCACTGAGCAGTTAGATCCAATGGAGCTCTCTTCCCTGAATGAGCTCCTGGATCGTATCGCCACCCTGGGAGTCGCTACAGACTACGATCAGATTGGGCCTCAACCCGATCTAAGAGAGATCAACTCTCCCCAGGTCACCCATCACGTTGCAGTGGTGGAGGAACAATGCGGCAACCCTTCATCTATCTTAAGGACTAGCTATGTCCGGATTCCCGATCCCTCCAAGCCGGATACCCGCGAAGGGGAGGACGTCACTCAAGTCCTGAACCTAGAGTCAGGCAGCGGGCTAGATTTATCGGAAAACATCCAAGAATCCAAACTTCCAAGTTCGGAAACTCCTTGGCCCCTGAGTCTCAGATTGGGTGAGGATTCGGGCTCCATTAAACCCACCCACCCAAACATAAGCGATCTATCCCAAATTAGGCAAGAGCCGAAGAAACAGTACACCATTACTGGGCCAGATTCCTCCTGGTCATCAACAGGATAAAGGACTGCCGTGAGGAAGACGCAATTTCATTCTTCTGCAATAATTGCACGGACAAGGGAATCCTCAACGCCATAAGTCGCCGCGAAATTACACGCTTTGCCGCCTTGGTGTCCATAGTACGAAAGTACTATGCGATGGAAAGCGCCTGGAAAACCGAAATAAAATTTTGGGATAATCCGGCCCTGAATACAAACCCAGTCCGAAATAAAAGGGGACATTATCACAATACACCTGGGTTAACTACCAAAAAGCAAAAGCCCTCTGTGGGGCAAGGAACTGTACTGGAGGGATGGCTCAACGGACCCTACAAAATTCATAGTACAACGGATGCAATACCAACGCACAACCTTAGAGCATGTTGGATACTCCGACAGGTGGCCAAAAGTGGTGAGGATCTACTCCTCCCAAATACCACAGAGCACCATCCCGCGGAAACAATACGGTGTTAACGGTCTTTGAGACCTTCGCGTCAAATAATAGACGCAAGCGAACACTCCGCAGCATGGCCGAAATCTGCCATGTAGCAGAAATAAAACCTTGGAGTGACACGGCTATTACCTTCAATGCTAGTGAAGAACCCAAATTCCGAACAGCCCGAGCACTAGCCGCATTGGTCCTCAGGCCAATCGTGGACGGCTTTCGACCCACCAAGGTTCTCATGGACGGCGACAGCGGATTAAACCTCATCTATGAGGAAACTCTTCAAAAGATGGAAACAGACTGGAGCCGCATTGAGCAAAGTAGCACAACCTTTAGAGGAATCATCCCCAGTCAGGAAGCACGCTGTGTTGGGAAAATCACACTAGATGTGGTATTCGGCATGCCGGATAATTACATGTCCGAAGAAATTACATTCCAAGTGGCCCCGTTCAGCAGCGGATACCACGCTCTACTAGGGCGGGAGGCGTTTACAATCTTCCAAGCCATACCCCATTACGGGTACATGAAGCTCAAAATGCCCGGGCCCAACGGAATCATCACTCTTGCTAGTGATCTGGACATAGCACTCTGCGCCGAAAATAAGACAGCCGCACTGGCCCTCGAGGCACTATCCGAAGCCCTAGCGGCCGAGGAACTAACTGCGCTGCGCTCCACGGTGAACAGGGACGATGTGATACTCGATAAAAGATCCAAGTCCACCTCCTTTAAACCGGCGGACGAGATAGTCAAATTCCAAGTCCATCCAACAGACCCTACAAAAACAGCTTCCGTCGGGGCACAATTAAACCCTGATGTCGACGCCGCACTGCGAGAGTTCCTACGCGAGAACTGGGACATTTTTGCCTGGCACCCTTCAGACATGCCAGGAATCCCACGCAGGCTGGCCGAGCACAACCTAAATATCCTAAAAGGATTCAAGCCAGTTAAGCAGACTCTTCGGCGTTTCTCCGAACCTAAGAGACAAGCCATGGGAGAGGAACTAGCCAAGCTATTGGAGGCCGGATTCATCAGAGACATAAAACATCCGGACTGGCTAGCAAACCTAGTGATGGTACCAAAGAAGGACAAATCCTGGCGCTTGTGCGTCGATTTTAAGGACCTTAACAAGGCCTGCCCAAAGGATCCTTTCCCCTTCCCCCGCATCGATCAAATCATCGACGCCACCGCAGGACACGATTCATTGTGTTTCCTCGACGCATACTCCGGCTACCATCAAATTAAAATGGTAGAGCCAGACCAAGCCGCAACATCATTCATCACACCATACGGCCCATTCTGCTTCAACACAATGCCCTTCGAGCTCAAAAACACCGGCGCAGCATATTAGTGCATGATTCAGACATGTCTGGGAAACCAGATCGGCAAAACAGTGGAGGCATACATAGATGACGTGGTCGTTAAAACCAAGCATGCCGAAACTCTAGTAGACGACTTGAGGCTCACATTCGATAACCTCCGAACATATGACATCAAGCTCAATCTGGAAAAATGCGTTTTTGGCGTACCAGCCAGAAAGCTCCTGGGATTCATTGTCTCCAGTAGAGGTATTAAAGCTAATCCGGCCAAAATCCAAGCATTGTCACAGTTGGCTACCCCAACAGACCTCAAACAAATACAAAAATTGACTGGATGCGTGGCGGCTCTAAGCCGCTTTACCTCCCGCTTGGGAGAAAAGACATTACCCCTTTATCGCCTCCTCTGGCGCACCGAACACTTCGAGTGGACGGATGCCGCCACGGCCGGACTCAATGAAATAAAAGCCATATTGGCAACAAACCCAGTCCTGGCCGCGCTAAACATTTGCGAACCAATGCTATTATACATTGCGGCAACTCATCAAGTAGTAAGCGTAGTGCTCGTCGTCGAACGAGAAGCGGACGGACACAAATTCCCCCTTCAAAAGCCGGTATACTATGTGTCCACTGTCCTTACTCCATGCAAATCATGATACCCGCATTATCAAAAGATAGCGTACGCGATATTTATGGCATCCCGGAAGCTGCGACACGACTTTCAAGAGTGTTTGATAACGGTAGCCTCGGAAGTACCACTTAACGATATTGTAAACAACCGCGATGCGACGGGCCGGATTGCCAAATGGGCCATTGAGCTCCTCCCGTTCGACATAACTTACAAGCCACGGCGAGCTATTAAATCGCAAGTTTTGGCTGACTTCGTCACCGAGTGGACGGAAGCCGAACTCCTTAAGGAGTACGACACATATTCAAATTGGATCATGCACTTCGACGGCTCCAAAATGTTGGCTGGTCTGGGGGCTGGCGTCGTTTTGACGTCCCCAACAGGAGATTCAGTTCAGTATGTACTACAGATAATGTATACGGACTCCAACAACACAGCCGAATATGAGGCCCTTCTACATGGTCTCCAGATGGCAGTATCCATGGGAATTCAACGCCTAGAGGTGCACGGGGATTCGAACCTCGCGATATCCCAAATAAATGGAGACTTTGATGCCAAGGATCCGAAAATGGCAGCTTATCGGAATGCCGTCCTAAAAATGTCAGCTCGGTTGAGGGGCTCGAATTTCACCATGTGGCTCAGGAAAACAATCAGGCGGCGGATATCCTCGCCCGCATCGGTGTAAAACGCGACGCGGTCCCTCCCAACATATTTCTGGAAAGGCTCTTCAAGCCATCCGTAGCATGGGAAGGGGACACCGGTAACAACAGTCCGGACCCGGCCAAAATACCCGATACCGAACTCTCTGACACAATCGGAGGCCCCGCTACCAAAATAACACATTCAACCCACGAAATAATGGCCATTATTGCCCCGTGGACAGAACCATTCCTGGCCTACCTAACTAGACAAGAACTTCCGAAGGACCAAAATGAGGCACGCTGCATAGTGCGGCGATCCAAGGCCTACAGGGTCCATGAGGGAGAATTGCACAAAAAAAGCGCTACCGTAGTCCTTCAAAGGTGCATCTCTGAAGAGGAAGGGCGGAACCTTTTGGCAGAAATTCATGCCGGACTCGGCGGTCATCACGCCACAGCCCGGGCTCTTGTAAGCAAGGCCTTCCGTACAGGATTCTATTGGCCAACGGCCCGAGCAGATGCACAGGACTTGGTCCAACGTTGCGCCGGTTGCCAGCTCTTTGCAAATCAAAGCCACATGCCACCCACCGCCCTCCAAACAATCCGCATTACATGGCCCCTCGCGGTCTAGGGGCTTCACATGGTTGGACCCCTTAAAGGGGGAACCCACAAGAAAAAATACTTATTGGTCATGGTGGATAAATTCACCAAATGGATAGAGGCTAAACCGGTTAAAATAGCCGAATCCGAACCGGTGATAGATTTCATATCTGGGGTTGTACACCATTACAGCGTCCCCCACAGCATCATCACTGATAACGGTACGAACTTCATGGCCGACGAGGTAAAACTTTGGTGCAGCAAAATGGTCATCAAGCTCGATTATGCTTCAGTCTATCACCCACAAACCAATGGACAAGTCGAACGAGCAAATGGTCTTATAATGAGCGGCATTAAACCCAGATTAGTGTGCTCCTTAACGAAGTCTGACACGCAATGGGTAGAGGAGCTCGACTCCGTACTCTGGGGGCTATGGACCACGCCGAATCATAGTACCGGATATACACCGTTTTTTATTGTGTACGGCGCAGAGGCAGTCCTGCCCTGTGACATAATTCATGACTCACCTCGAGTGCGCATGTATGAAGAAAGAGAAGCTGAGCTCGATCGGTAGGACAGTCTGGACACCTTGGAGGAAGAGCGCGACGTAGCCAAAGCCCGTTCCGCATTTTACCAGCAATAAGCTCGCAGATACCAAAGCAGAGAAGTACGGGCCAAAACTTATAACGTTGGCGAACTAGTTCTACGGCTGCCAGATAAGAAAAAGAACAAGCTCGAGCCCAAATGGGAAGGTCCCTTCATTATCGACCAAGTTCTGACCGGTGGAGCTACCGACTGCGGGATGCATCGACTAGTCGACTTGAGCCAAACCCATGGAACGCAGCCAGGCTTCGAAGATTCTATGCTTAGCACCGGACTCTATGTTAGTCCCCTCCCTTTGACCATTTTCTGCATATGCATCATCTGTCTTGTTTCCCTTTCTTTCTTTTATTTCTCTAGGCCTTCAAGGGTCACCTTGTGCCTCACTCGTACATTACAGATGCGCTAGCTGCACTCTTCATACCTGGTTGCTTCTTTCACAGAAGCTTAAGTTATTTATCTGGGCCTCACGCCCAACACATGTGTTATACTTCCGCATGTACCTTTTTTCACCATTATATGCATCGATATGACTTAAGTTTTGGCCAAGCTGGGTTGCCTGGCTCTTGTATTTATGCCCTACATTCCCGTTAATTCGGCTAGGGCATAAGGGGAGCACCTCTGCATTTGTTAACGCCGGGTCAGCCGGACATGTACCTCAGACTGGGTGAAGCCGAAAGCTAGCGTTCTTAAGGGAATATTCGGTCGGTGAACAAAAGATGACTTTTATTATCCATATCTGCCCCCATATGATTTTTCTGCGCTTCTTATCGCAGTCCGGACATGCACTTTAGGGCATGCTTACCCAGGGAAAGGAACCCTTAACGGAACTATTCTCCCTGGAAGATGTCTCTTACTACCCATGTAATATAACATAACTAGTTGGGCACTTGTCTGATAAAGCACTAATGACCCCTATGCCTGGTCTCCACGCATGCCCCGGTTCTTACATAACCGAGAGGGTATTCGGATACACTCCAGACTATCGGGTCCCGAGGTTGAAGCGAAAAGGTCCGCCACGACAAAAGATCTACAATCCGGCTAGAAGGCATTATACATGTCACTTTAAAATTACATAGTCAATTTGACTGGTTGAATTCCTCTTCAATACCATCCAATAGGCTGTCTAGTCTACAGTCCTGTTGGGAATACTTTGCGGCTAATTCTACTTGGCCGTACACTAAGCTCACATGGATCTCCTTCCCATCAAGCCCCACAGGTCCGACTTCGGCCATGTGGTTCGGGTCAGCCTTCATGTACTGTGTCTTCACCATTGCCCAGGCTTCCCTGGCGCCGTGATGGCAGGCCAATATCTTCCATAATCGGAAGCGCCGCTGTGCTCCCTTCAACTTTTCTGCAAGCTCTCCAAGGCCTTCGGGTATGGAGACGGATGGCCACAAGGCCTGGGCGACGCCTTGCATCACCTACCGAACTCGTTCGTGCAACTGTGAGAGCTCGGGAAGAAGATCACCCGTTGAACCAGGCATCTCCTCGGCATGACGACCTGTTAGCATACCTACAGACATAACTCTGTCAGCCAGTTTCCTCGCCAAACTCTTTTTCAAAGTTCGTTCAAGCACTTACTAAATATGCCGCGTCGAAGCCGCTGATTCTCCTTAACAGAGTCCGACAGTTGGGCACGAACATCTTTTATTTCCACACCCAGCTTGGTGTTGGCATCTAGGAGATCATTCTTCTCCTGCCTCACCCTCGTAAGCACGCTCTCACCGGCCTTCAGCTGGCGTATGAGCTGTTGCTTATCCGGATTTAATCCAGCGTCATCTGCAATTTTATCATCAGATCTGCATCGCCGCCTTCTAATATGATACTTATCATTCGAAGGATATGTTACCAGAGGGGGTCTCTTTGGGCTCCCCTGTTGCGGCCAGTGTGACCTGAAGTTGGGCTTTGCACTCTTCCAGCTCCTGGGACAATTGAGTATTCTTTTCTGTAAGAACCTGCATAACAAATGATCCTTAAATCAATTATCCTAACTTTTTCAAGTCTCAGGGGCTACTGATATATATATAATCACCAAATTTTCTCACCTGTATGTCTTTTACATACTACTCCGTGGCTCTGGCTAGACCATTTTGAGCGGCACAGAGGTATGCGTCTCCCGAGTTGAAGGCATCCAATGCCTCTTGGGAGAAACAAGCGTCACGAAGAACAGTCCGGCGATGCCTGTGGTTCATGGCACTTTCCACCTCAGAATTGGTGGCGGACAGTTTATTCGCATCCTTTGTCGGAGGAGCGCCCGGCGCACGCCTCGTATTCGTTCCCGCCTCCGAATCCGGCCTTGGAGCCTGGTTGGTGGAGGCGCGATTGGTAGCCTCTCCGGGTATAGTCCGACGAGTGCTCTTTTTCCTGAAAAGAAGGCATGGGCATTAGTATGCCTCTGAGAATAATGTCTTGCAATAAAGATGGCGCGCCGTACTGCTACGCCGGTGTCTCAATCCGGACTGCGGGTCTTTTCAGCCTGCCTGGCCTCGCGGCCCCTTGTTGGCTAGTTGCCGCAGGCTCGGCCTTCTGCCTCGAGGACCTCCCCTGCAAAACATGGCTGTTATACGACAATCAAAAAAGTGCAAGGACAGATCCCCTTTCGAAGTGCTGGGACTTCGATCTCAGTCACCTGTGAGGCTGGAAGTAGCCTAGGGTAATCGGCCGTAATGCCCACCAAAGCGTTGTCATTACTCGATTTGTAAAATACCCCATCGATCAGCTCCACAGATATGTCCGGATCCTCCTGGGAGGCCGGGTTAAGGGACCGTCCAGGATCCTCGGGTTGTGGAGGAGGGCTGTTTATCTCCTTTACAGCCTGGCGTAGCTCCTGCGATGAAATCGCTAGACTGAATATTTAACTACGGGAATACGAAACGGATGGGCGAGAAAAAGTCTCCGCTTACCCAGCTCGGAGGATTGTACATAGAGAATCCGCCCTGCGGGTTGACACGAAGGAATTCCTCCTCTTCTCCCTTGTACAAAGTGGATAAGATCTTTATTAGATAAGAAGCCGATCCCGGCCCTTTGCGGCCGTGGCGGGTGGCGTCATCCTCCCCGTTGAAATCCCACATGGGGTGGCCTCTATATTGAAGCGGCTGCACCCCCCATATAATACATATGGCCATGACCTCGATCATGGTCAATCCGGATCGAGCTAAAAAACTTATCCGGCTCATCAGGTAAAGAACGTCCCTGTCATCTTCTTCCTGGGAGCTCCATGGACGCCAGCTTCGGCGCTTCTTCAAAGGGGCATTGTCGAACTCAGGAAGGCCGATTCTAATAGGATCTGGGAGGGGGACATCTTCTATATAAAACCATTCTGAAGGCCTGTCTTCGGACGTCTTCTTTGGGGTTCCGGACAGGTATCCGGTCCCGGCAATACACCACACTTCGGCTCCGCCCACTTGATATATTGACCCCTTCTGAGAACGGGGCACAAGGCAGAACAGCTTCCTCCATAGAGCGAAATGAGCCTCACAGCCCAAAAACAACTCGCAAAGGGCTACGAATCCCGCGATATGCAGCATGGAGGCAGGCTTATGCAACTAGAGGCCGTAGAACTCCAGGAGCCCCAGGAGAAACGGATGAATTGGAAATCCGAGCCCTCTTACCAAATAAGGGACAAGGCATACCCGCTCTCCCTTGGAGGGATTGGGAAGGCTCTCCGCTTGCTCTCCGCCATTATAGGTGGCAAGCCCGGCTCGAACTGGGACCATGTATGCCGGGGGAAGAAATCCCTTGGTCTGAAGCATCACTAATTTGCTCTGCGGGACGGAACATCTCTCCCAATCTCCAGGCTTGGGGCTAGGGGAGCGAGAGGAGGATCTGCATCGACCGGCCAGGATGGAATGGATCTCTATCAAATGTGCTCCTATGAAGGCTCGCTGAGGGAGGATGGTGTGATTTGGATCTGAATCCTCGTCTTTTTAATAGGCAGCTCATTCACACAGCTAGGGGGGTAAATCTAAAAACACCCTGGCTCTTCACATTCGCTCGACATGTGGAAAGTGGCCATTATTGGGCATGGAAGCCAAGGAGTGCAACATTCACAAAAGGCCGGACACTATTTCGACAGGTACACGGAATTTGGAGAGGAACCCACCTTGCAATGCTGAAGACAATATTGCGCGCCGGACTCATTGTCATTGAATCCTGGTTCAGGGGCTACTGAGGGAGTCCTGGATTAGGGGGTCTCCGGACAGCCGGACTATATCCTTTGGCCGTACTGTTGGACTATGAAGATACAAGATTGAAGACTTCGTCTCATGTCCGGATGGGACTCTACTTGGCGTGGAAGGCAAGCTAGGCAATAAGGATATGAATATCTCCTCCTTTGTAACCGACCTTGTGTAACCCTAACCCTCTCCGATGTCTATATAAACCGAAGGGTTTTAGTTCGTAGAATAACATACAATCATTCCATAGGCTAGCTTCTAGGGTTTAGCCTCTCTGATCTCGTGGTAGATCTACTCTTGTACTACCCATATCATCAATATCAATCAAGCAGGACGTAGGGTTTTACCTCCTTCAAGAGGGCCCGAACCTGGGTAAAACATCGTGTCCCCTGCCTCCTGTTACCATCCGACCTAGACGCACAGTTCGGGAGCCCCTACCCGAGATCCGCCGGTTTTGACACCGACAGTTACCTTAAACCCACCATATACCTTCCTCAAAGGAGCCACCATACCTACCTATCATGGCATTTCCATAGCCATTCCGAGATATATTGCCATGCAACTTCCATCATCATCATATATATGACTTGAGCATTCATTGTCATATTGCTTTGCATGATCGTAAGATAGCTAGCATGATATTTTCATGGCTTGTCCATTTTTTGATGTCATTGCTATGCTAGATCATTGCACATCCCGGTACACCGCTGGAGGCATTCATATAGAGTCATATTTTGTTCTAGTATCGAGTTGTAATATTGAGTTGTAAGTAAATAAAAGTGTGATGATCATCATTATTAGAGCATTATCCCATGTGAGGAAAGGATGATGGAAGCTATGATTCCCTCACAAGTTGGGATGAGTCTCCGGACTTTACAAAAAAATAAAAGAGGCCAAAGAAGCCCAATAAAAAAAAGAGGCCAAAGAAGCCCACCAAAAAAACAAAAAAAAACAAAAAACAAAAAAATGAGAGAAAAAGAGAGAAGGGGCAATGTTACTATCCTTTTACCACACTTGTGCTTCAGAATAGCACCATGTTCTTCATATAGAGAGTCTCTTGAGTTATCACTTTCATATACTAGTGGGAATTTTCATTATAGAACTTGGCTTGTATATTCTAATGATGGGCTTCCTAAAACGCCCGAGGTCTTCATGAGCAAGCAAGTTGGATGCACACCCACTTAGTTTTCAGTCTGAGCTTTCATACACTTATAACTCTTAGTGCATCCGTTTCATGGCAATCCCTACTCACTCACATTGATATCTATTGATGGGCATCCCCATAGCCCGTTGATACGCCTAGTTGATGTGAGACTATGTTCTCCTTTTTGTCTTCTCCACAACCACCATTCTATTCCACCTATAGTGCTATGTCCATGGCTCACGCTCATGTATTGCGTGAAAGTTGAAAAGGTTTGAGAACGTCAAAAGTATGAAACAATTGCTTGCCTTGTCCTTGGGGTTGTGCATGATGTGTATATTTTGTGTGGTGAAGATGGAGCATAGCCAGACTATATGATTTTGTAGGGATAACTTTCTTTGGCCATGATATTTTGAAAATATATGATTGCTTTATTAGTAGGCTTGAAGTATTATTGTTTTTATGTCAAATGATAGACTATTGCTTTGAATCACTCGTGTCTTAATATTCATGCCATGCTTAGATTATGTGATCAAGATTATGCTAAGTAGCATTCCACATAAAAAAATATCCTTTTATCATTTACCTACTTGAGGACGAGCAAGAATTAAGCTTGGGGATGCTGATACGTCTCCGTCGTATCTATAAATTTTTATTGTTCCATGCCAATATTCTACAACATTCATATACTTTTGGCAACTTTTTATACTATTTTTGGGACTAACATATTGATCCAGTGCCCAGTGCCAGTTCCTGTTTGTTGCATGTTTTTTGTTTCGCAGAAAATCCATATCAAACGGTGTCCAAACGGGATAAAAACCGATGAAGATTTTTTTGGAATATATGTGAATTTTGGGAAGTGAAATCAACGTGAGACGATGCTCGAGGGGCCCACGAGGCAGGGGGCGCGCCCCAGGGGGGAAGGCGCGCCCCTGACCCTCGTGGCCACCCCGTAAGGCGGTTGATGCCCTTCTTTCGCCGCAAGAAAGTTAATATCCGGATAGAGATCATGTTAAAATTTCAGCCCAATCAGAGTTACGGATCTCCTGGAATATAAGAAACGGTGAAAGGGTAATATCTGGGAACGCAGAAACAGAGAGAGACAGAGAGACAAATCCAATATCGAAGGGGCTCTTGCCCCTCCCATGCCATGGAGGCCAAGTACTAGAGGGGAAACCCTTCCCCCATCTAGGAAGGAGATCAAGGAAGGAGAAGACGACGGGCCCCTCTCCCCATCTCTTCCGGTGGCGCCGGAACGCTGCCGTGGCCATCATCATCACCACAATCTTCACCAACAACTTCACCGCCATCATCACCGACTCTTCCCCCTCTATGCATCGGTGTAACCTCTCTCTTATCCATTGTAATCTCTACTTAAACATGGTGTTCAACGCTATATATTATTCCCCAATGATGTATGGCTATCCTATGATGTTTGAGTAGATTCGTTTTTTCATATGGGCTATTTGATGATCGTGATTGGTTTGAGTTACATGTTTTATTAAACATGGTGTTCAACGCTATATATTATTTCCCAATGATGTATGGCTAACCTATGATGTTTGAGTAGATTCATTTTGTCATATGGGCTATTTGATGATCGTGATTGGTTTGAGTTACATGTTTTATTATTGGTGCTGTCCTATGGTGCTCTCTGTGTCGCGCAAGCATGAGGGATCCCTACTGTAGGGTGTTGCAATACGTTCATGATTCGCTTATAGTGGGTTGCGTGAGTGACTGAAACACAAACCCGAGTAAGGGGGTTGTTGCATATGGGATAAAGAGGACTTGATGCTTTAATGCTATGGTTGGGTTTTACCTTAATGATATTTAGTAGTTGCGGATGCTTGCTAGAGTTCCAATCATAAGTGCATACGATCCAAGTAGAGAAAGTATGTTAGCTTATGCCTCTCCCTCATATAAAATTGCAATAATGATTACCAGTCTAGTTATCGATTGCCTAGGGACAAATAACTTTCTTGTAACAAAAAGCTCTTTAACTAACTTAGTTGTGTCTTTATCTAAACAGCCCCTACTTTTTATTTAATTGATCTTTATTATCTTGCAAACCTATCCAAAAACACCTACAAAGTACTTCTAGTTTCATACTTGTTCTAGGTAAAGCGAACATCAAGTGTGTGTCGAGTTGTATCGGTGGTCGATAGAACTTGAGGGAATATTTGTTCTGCCTTTAGCTCCTCGTTGGGTTCGACACTCTTACTTATCGAAAACTATTGCAATCCCCTACACTTGTGGGTTATCAAGAATGGGTTCCACCTGACTCGCGTCCTTATGGATGGAGGTAGCAGCCTTAATCTGCTCTATCAGGATACAGCGTGAAAAATGGGAATTAACCCATCTTGGATCAAGCCCACTAGGACTACCTTCGAAGGAGTCATACCAGGTGTAGAGGCCCGATGTGCAGGCTCAATCACACTAGATTTTGTCTTCGGATCTCCGGACAACTTCCGAAGCGAGGAGTTAATCTTCGATATCGTCCCCTTTCGCATCGGCTATCAAGCACTGCTCGGATGAACCGCGTTCGCTCAATTCAACGTAGTACCACACTATGCTTATCTCAAGCTCAAGATGCCTGGTCCATGCGGCGTCATAACAGTCAACGGAAATATGGAACGCTCCCTCCATACAGAAGAGCACACAGCTGCCTTAGCAGCAGAAGTACAGAGCGGCCTTCTCAAGCAGAACCTTAATTCGGCTGCCGAGCCCACGGACACCATTAAGAGGGTCCGAACCACTCTACAGCAGGAGAGCTCGGCTCGTCAGGAGCTCGACTAGCAATCCGACCTCCATCGTAGTTTCGATCAAGTGGTGGCATTCGTGCCGCGCGTACATAACTACGCACTCAAAATCCCATGGGCATCAATGGAGGCATAGCTAGCTTGTGGTCCGTAGTATGGCTCAACCAACATCGGATATACACATACTTTCATGTTTACTTGTTTCCTTTGCAGGTCTCAATCCCACAGGCACCATCCGGTGGTCTGGTCATCGGTCCTCTTGAAGGATAAACACACCAAGACAGCGAGAAACACAGACATATGGGGGACTTTTTAGGTGATTCTGTTAACGATAAGTTTACCTATTTTCAGGACCCACATGCAGCTCTCCCTTGGTTTCAGCATGTCAAATAGCCTGTTTCTTATCACACTACCTGTATCAATGCGCTTTGACGTACTAATTAAATTACAATGAGAACAGTTCATGGCTGGAGCTGTAGGACTCCAACTTTTTACCTTCGTACCTTTTCTATTTTCCTTCTTTTTTCCAGCTCCCCTGTGGATAATCCTATCAGGTAGCACCCGCACACTTTGGTACATTTTCATGTTCGCCAGGGGCTGCACATCACCCCACACTATGTCAATAAAAGTCCGTACACTTTTTATAAGTTTAGTTTGGCACCCCGAATTTGGCATTATATGCATTGGCTCCGAATCATGTCTTTGTTCAATAGTTGGGTTGCCCGGCTCCTGTGCTTGCTACCTTACGTTTCGCTATATCGGCTAAGGTGGTAAAGGGTGAACTACTGCGATTGTGCCTTGGTTTATCCAAAGGAGGACCTTAGTAGAGAAAGCCGAAAACTGACTGTCATGATGCGGCGAGAGCCGGCCAGCTGTTCGGAGGGTGTAAATCGTTGGAGATTTCTTCCGCATTACGCGAAGGATTGGTACTTCCCGATCAGACGCTTATAGCACTCTAGTTCGGATACTAGGGGCTGCGCCCATGTTTTTGTTGTCGCACTCCTATGGCTAAGTGAGGGCGTTACAGCTGCATAGTCTGGTTGCCTGGTTTGTTGCACTTAACAACTCCTTCAAGGACCATCTAATTGGATCAAGATTGTTTAGATTCCATCCCGAACACCCCCATACTACCTACATGGGGGCAGAAGCCGATGACTGGTTAACCCTCAGATTTCATACAACACGACAGCACATGAAGTAAAAAATTTAAAAACATAACAAAGCATTATATTGCATAAACAATTTGTTTTATACAAGGCAGAGGGAGCCCAGGTACATTCATTCAAAGATGGTGTCCTTTGCACAATGATCCGCAACAATGTGGGACCCCTCTAAAACATCGCTGAAGTATCGCTCAGGTGTGCGGGGCTCCTTGCCCTCCGGCGGCCCCCCGGTCGCTAACTTGACAGCGTCCAGCTTCGCCCACCAGACCTTGCAATAAGAGAAGGCCAGACGCGCGCCCTCGATGCAGACAGACCACTTGATGACATCCAGCCGAGGACAGGCATCCGCCAGCTTCTTCACGAGGCCGAAGTAGCTGCTAGGAATAGCTTCGGCTGGCCACAGTCGGATTATCATATCCTTCATGGCCAGTTCGGCCTTCTTGTGCAGCTCAACCAGCTGTTTCAGCTGATCGCTGAAGGGTACCGGATGTTCTGGCGCGCAATATTGGGACCAGAACAACTTCTCTGTGGAGCTCCCTTCTTCGGCTCGGAAGAACTCCGCAGCGTCGGTCACACTGCATGGCAGATCAGCAAAGGCCCCTGGAGAACTCCGAATTAGGGTTAGTAAAAGAAATTTCCTCTTCACACTCCTGCTTTGCATATTGAATGCCTTACCCACTGCAATCTTCCTGGCCTCCTGGATCTCATGGAGGGCGTCCTGGGCTTCAATCCAGGCCGCCTTCGCACTCTTACTAGCCTTGACAAGTTTGGCCTCTTGAGCCGACACATTGTGCTCCAAGGTCTCGCACTTCCTCACCGCATCCTGGAGCTCCTGTTGGACTTCATTGACTCGGGCCTTGAGCCTCTTATGGCCGGCCTGCTCCTTGACAGCCTTCCCCTCAGCTTCGATCAGGGCTGCTTTCAGGGCCTCGACCTCGGTCGTCACCTCTATTCACATCATGGTATTTCGATCATTGCATATCATTTTACCTTTTTCGAATCTATAATAGGTTATTACTTACCTTGTTTTTCCTGGAGCTACCTCTTCACCTGGCCCAGCTCCTCCTCGGCCTCCGCCAGTTTCTGCTTCAGTCCAGAGACTTCAGCAGTATGCGAGGCTGCGGCCAATAGTGATGCCTGCGCATACATTTCAGACAAATTTAGTAAGTTTCCTGCAATAGGAGATTGATCCTCTGTCCGTCTTTTTCTTTTCGAACACCGGACAGTGTCTCGGGGGCTACTGTCTATATTGGGATTTTCTCCTTTTTGTGCTACTTACCTCAAAACCTGTTAACAGGCTGCCGCAGGCTTCGGTTAGTCCGCTCTTGGCGGACTAAACCCTTTCAATTACCGTGCCCATAAGGACACGATGCTCATCCACAATGCAAGCGCCTCGCAGCGCTTCCAGCAGATTATCCGGTGCCCCTGGTTGGACAGGGGTCACCAGGGGAACAGGCATCCCCCCTTCTGCCGAAGGAGGTCGCGTGCCGAGTTCCGAAGCAACCTCGGTCTCTGGAATTGAGTCCAGCTGAGGGTCGAACTGAGTACGACCCTCCCCACCAGTCTCCATGGCGATCGATTCCCCTTGGTGTCCGGCGACGGGGATTTCGCCTTTTGGCGCCTCCTAAGCCTCTCCCCCGCCTGGAACAGTCCTTCGGGACAGCACCTCCGCATCATCCTTGGCTTTGGGGGAGTGAGAGGCTGGCGGTGAATCACTGGCCATTGCCTTGGAATCCAGCGAGCCTCCTGACAAGGATCGCAGGGAGCTGTGGTGGGTCGGACTACAATAACATAATCAATCGTGTTAATACAATAAGGGGGAGACACTTTATGGGCGGATATAAGTCGTACTACTTACGATGCGGCCCGAGGCTTAGTGCGGGGGTGTCTCTCTGCACTGTTGTCAACGTCCCATGCGGAGTTATCCGCGAGGGAGCCTTTCCCCTTGTTGGGCGCCTCCGCCTCCAGAATTGTGGAGGTCGCCCTCTTCTTCCTCCCCCCAATCAGGGGGAGAGTCGCTTTGTCACATCCTAGTTAACCATGCATTAGAGTGTTGCATCATGTTTACTCTTTCATCAGAAACTTGAAATGGGGATCTGTGAAACACTCAGAATCATTTTTTGAAAATGATCCGGATAAAAATTTCTCCAAAAAGGTCCAAGAAAATGCTCATGTTGCTCTCTGAAAATATTGGACAGAGATAAAAATCAAACCAATATTTTTAAGAGCTCATAGGTATTTATTTTGGGCATTTGGAATTAATGCATAAATATTTGCATTGGAAATATATTAATATATGTCCAAATATTATGCCATTTATAAAGGAGCTCTGGAATAATATATCTAGCTCCTGCAAAAATTGGCATAAGGAAATAAAATGATTTAATATTTTATTTAAATCAAAACAAATGTCAGAAATTAGAAAACAGAAAAAAAAATAAAAGGGAGAAGCTTACCTGGGCTCCTCCCTGTGCAGCCCAGCCAGCTGCCCGGCCCAGCCAGCAGCCGGCCCAGCCCACCTCCCTCCTCTGTTGTCTTCGTCCCGACAGAGGGAGGGGAGTGTGGCCGGCGCGCGCGCGCCACCGCGCCACGCCACCTCTCTCCCTGCCTGCCTGCCCTCCCCTCCTCGCCTCGATGCCCTGGACGACGCCACGCCTCCCCCTGCTCTCTCTCACTCTCCCCCGGCTCTTCCCTCCTCTCCCTCGCTCTCTCTCTCACACGGCCGAACACCACCGTCGCCGCCGTTCGCCACAGCAGCCGTCTCCGGCCACCCCTCGCTCCCCCGACTAGCTCAGAAGCTCCGCCACGACCCCCTCTTCCTCCCCACCGCTCCACAGCTCCCCGGAAGCCCTGCATCGCCGCCACGTCGCCGTTCCCCTCTTCGGGCTCCGACCATCGTCGCCGTCGAATTCGTCGTCTCCAGCGCGTCCCCGAGCCCGCTAACCATCCCTACAGCTCCGCGGTGAGCCCTCAGATCGTTTCCCCCTTCTCCCCTGGTCTCTCCCGACCTCTAGGCCCTAGCCCCACCTTGGCCGAGAGCTCCACGCCGCCGGCGATGTCGCCGTCGTGGCCACGGTCACCGTAGCACCCAACCGAGCACACTATCGTGCTCCACACCTCACTAGGATCACGCAGCACACACTAACGCCTCCCCAAACCCCCTGCAACACCGATCCCGACCGCACCCGAACTCCGGCGGCCGCAGCCGAGCTCGCCGCCGTCGACTCCGGCCACCCCAGGCCTAGCCACGGCCACCGTTCGACGCGCGGGAGCAAGGGCTCTCCAACGAGCCCAAGCACGGCCTTGCCCGTGCCCTGTAGCGCGATCCCGCGTCGCGCCGCCGTCTCGGGCCTCGCCGGCGTCACGTCGCCGGTGGGTTTGACCCACTTTGACCACGGCAGGACACCCCCTGAGTCCCTGACAGGTGGGCCCAGCCCTGTAGCTAATTAGGATTAGTGCTAACCACTGTTAGTTAACCCCTGACACTGACCAGTGGGCCCCAGTGCCACTAATCCCTAATTAGGATTAATTTAAACCTGTTAAACCCCCCTGTCACTGACGTGTGGCCCCCACACGTCAGGTTTGACTCCAGACTGCCGCAATTGACCACTGACGTCATGCTGACGTCATGCTGGCGCAATAATTATAATTTCTGGATTTAATTTAAATCAGGAAATTCCAGAATATTATTTAAACTTCAAAAATTCATAACTTTTATTCTGTAACTCCAAATTGGACAAATTATATATGAAAAATGATCAGAAAAATCCAATCTATCCATCTGTACTATTTTCATGCATGATCAAACAAGTTAAATTGATGTTTTAAGCAGAACAAGGAAAAGCACTTTTAAAAGGCCATGTTTGAGTTTGAAATTTGAATCTTTGGTTCAAATTTGTTCAAACCCTTCTGGTTCTAGTTGCATTAGCCCAACACACTCATATTGCCATGTTTCATGCATGCATCATATTGTTGCACATTGTTTGGTGATGCTTGTGTATCGATGTCCTTTGCGACAGGTTCTGCCTCCGAGGAGTACCGTGATTACCCTAACGAAGAACCATATCAGTGCATCGAACCATCAGGCAAGCAACCAACCATTTGATCATATCGATACAATCCCATGTTCTCGCTCCTGCTCTCTTTTACTGCATTAAGACAACGCGATTCAAACTGCTGTGTGCTACGGTAGTTGAACCCATTTCCTCTGCATGACCTGTCATTGCCACAGTAACTAGATGAAACCCACTAGCATGTGTAGGAGTTGATTGAGCCATATGTATGTGTTGTTCCTACCTTGCTATGCCTGCTATGCTTAGAGTCGTGTCAGGTCTGGTTCATCTGGGTGATGGGCTAGAGTGAAATGATTATGTCGGTAATGAGAGTGGTGTGGTGAACACGATTTGGTAAAGGTATCGATGAGAGGCCATGTAGGAGTACATGGTGGGTTGTTTCATTGAAGCCGACCTTAAGCACTGAGATCTGTATGTGTGATTTAAGATACAGCTACAACCATGCATTGGGCCCTGAAATATGACCCCGCTCGACTTCTTATTCACCCTAGCTCTCTGTCCAGGAGTTGCAAGTAGTTTCTGGTGTTTGTAGCCTACTGGAGGCCGTGGACAACGCTGACCATAGGGGTGGGCTGTGATGCGGTAGGTACGTGGCCGGGTGTACCGAATACCCGTTAGGTATCTCGGGAACCTTGTTCACATCGTTCGGGGCCGTATGGGAAACCTCGGCCGGACTCCCTGCGGATGGAACCTGAATAGGCGATAAACCTGGACTAGAGGCTTAAGTGTTTAGGTAGGTCGTGGTCTACACCCACGTCGGCTTTCGCTTGAAGTCTGCCGAGCACATGTCGTGTGCAGACGCTAAGTGGTGGAAACATGTATGAAGAAGTACACCCCTGCAGGGTTATCATAATCTATTCGAATAGCCGCGTCCGCGGTAAAGGACTACTTGGTTGCCTATACAGTTCATAGACAAGTAAATGGAAACTACTAAAAGCCTCAAGATAAGTGTGAGTGCCGAGGATGGCTCTTCCGTAGGAAGACGGAGATGGATCCTCGGTAGTGTATTGAAGTGGTGAGTAGTGGACTCGTGTGCGCAAAACCATTTCAAGTTGGAGTATCGTAGGATAGTCTAGCCAAGAGTCAAAGCTGGCTTGCTGCAATAACTCCACCAACCCTTCTTGATAATATGCATGTATGTAGGATCTGATGTAAGTCTTGCTGAGTACCTTTGTACTCATGTTGCTATAATCTACATTTTTACAGAAGACGCTGCAACCCCTTCTAATGGGTTCTATGTAGACGTTGACATCAACGAGTAGGCTAAAGACCCAGGTGGTGACCCTGAGCTTGTGATGGACCACGTAGTATAGCTAGGCTTTCCAGGCCTCTTTTATCTTACTAGTTGTCTGTACTCACACAATGTACTTCCGCTGCTGGTTTGTATGACTGTATGACTTGTATGTTGGGTCGTGAGACCCGTACCTTTGTGTATGATATGTATGGCTCCCTGAGCCTTAAATAAAGTACTTGTGTCGTAGAGTCATGTTGTGATGCTTCGTTGTATTTGCACATATCGAGCATATTGTGTGTATGATTGAAATGCTTGGTATGTGTGGGATCTGACTATCTAGTTGTTTATCTTTAGTAGCCTCTCTTACCGGGAAATGTCTCCTAGTGTTACCGCTGAGCCATGGTAGCTTGCTACTGCTCTGGAACACTTAGGCTGGCCGGCATGTGTCCTTATTCGTTCCTGTGTCTGTCCCTTCGGGGAAATGTCACGCTTTGAGTACCGGAGTCCTGTTAGCCCGCTACAGCCCGGTTTACCGGAGTCCTGCTAGCCCAGTGCTACAGCCCGGACCCATTTGCTGATGACCGACACGTTCGGAGCTGGGTCATGGATGCCTATCCCTATAAGTCTGTGCCACTTTGGGTTTACGACTAGTCATGTCAGCCCGGGCTCTTTATCATATGGATGCTAGCGACACTATCATATACGTGAGCCAAAAGGCGCAAACGGTCCCGGGCAAAGGTAAGGCGACACCCGTGGGGATACCGTGCGTGAGGCCGCAAAGTGATATGAGGTGTTACCGGCTAGATCGATGTGACATCGAGTCGGGGTCCTGACAGCATTGGTATCAGAGCCGGACTGCCTGTAGGTTCTCCAAGCCAAACTGGTCGATGTTGAGTCTAGAAATTCTTTAGTTATATGTAGGGGAATTGTTTGTGGGTTGGAACGTAAGGCTCTTTTTACTCCTTTATCTTATGACCTTCTGATCTGAGTCAGTCCATTCTTCCACCGGGGGTTAAGGAATTAGGATCTGTTCTCTCTATCAGGATCACGAGTTACTAATCAGTAGTACCTTATAAGTTGATGGGTTCAAGCCTAGTTCAGTTTTACTACCACATGATGTTGTTAGAATGGATTCAGAACTTTGATATGATGATGTTGAGTGTGTACGAAATCCTTTGTCAAATGTCTCAAAATCCTTTTTGAGCATTTACAGCTGTTATGCTGCCGAAATTTTGCTAGAAATTCTAATGCCTTTGCATTATGATTGTGCTTTCAGATGGCCACTCGCGACCTCAATCAAGTGGTTCGCCTGACTCGATGTCTAGATGTACCCGGCCATACTGCCAAGTTGGTCAGGGTAATGACTGAGGCTGGATACCGCTGGTATCCCGAGTACACGGTCGAAGAGCAATTCCGAGACTTTAACCAAAGCCAGTATCTCTGCACTGTCAGGATATTTCCATCTTATCCTGGATCCACCGAGCCTCTTCACTGCTCCTATGGACTCGGGGTTACTATTGAGATGGCTGTGCAGGACGCCGCCTACTCTATGATGACCATTATGCGAGTCAGATCTGGTTTATTTCGGGACTCTGATTTCCGGTATATGCCAGGATCACTTCCGGGAGCACAAGGGTATCTCCAGGCTATTTATGCTGACCCCACTCAGGAGGATTCACGGACTCGCACCACTGCTGAGATGCTTGAGGATAAGGACCATGAAAATCGGGCCTTAAGGTTAGAGCTCTTCAATACCCGTGCTGACCACTGGGCTACTTTGACTCGGTTCGCACCGGCGGTGCAAGCTGGATATTCAGATATGCGCGATCTCTATCCTGTGAGATCTGCTCTGCCGGACGTGATGGTTTGGCGTGATGTAGGAGGCATCACCCCACCTCGCGGTCCCCGCAGGCCACCATCTGTTGGTCCAAGGCCTCATCCTAGCCCCTATGGTCCACAAGCTCTGCGAGACCGTCTGTTTCCGGATGATCATGTTGAACTTCCAGGCTATGGAGGCGACTTCTACGAGGACTACTACGGATCGGTCTGAGTTAGCGATAGTATCACTAGTTCGCACTAGCTGTGTCTTCTATCGTCCCGCGTGACTCGTGGGATATGACCTAGTTTGTACTCTTTCCGGAGGTGTAGAAAAATAATGTATAGGAGCTTGGGATGCCTCCGATGAGATGTAATCCTCTTTTCACCGTATTAGTACTTTGTTTGGTCTTGTACTAAACACTGTATGGTGTGTATGACGATGTAATAAAAGAAGCAGTTTCTGTATCTACCATGTCATACGGATGATCATCTTGCATTCTGAGTTATTCCTTACATTATGTATCCTATGTCGGATTTTATCATTCTGACTAAATCATTGTCTTGTTTACCTAGGATGGTCAACACGCGCACTAACCCTGCTCCTCAAGAGCAGGCCGAAGGCAGTGAAGTCAGGGATACAAATCTGCCTCATCCTCCTTCACTAGCCGAGGTTATGATGGAAGCTGAGAGAAACAAGCGGGAGACCAACCGTTTGTTGGAGCGTATTGAACAGAACACAGCACACCATCAGAGGACTAACGTGGTGTCACTCAGTGATTTTATCAAATTACATCCACCCACGTTCCACCACTCCGTCGAGCCTCTCGACGCTGATGACTGGCTTCGCAGTATCTCTCACAAACTGCGTTCCGCGCTGGTAGCGGAGGCTGACAAGGTCACCTTTGCTGCATATCATCTTGAAGGCCCCGCCAGTCTATGGTGGGAGAATTATGGAGCTATGCGCCCAGCGGGCCATGTCACTACTTGGGCTGAGTTCAGCGAGGCTTTCCGTGAACATCACATTCCGGAGGGTCTCATGGACCGTAAACGTGAGGAATTCTGCAATTTCACCCAAGGCCGACTTTCTGTGGATGTTTATAGCAGGGAGTTTGGTAATCTCGCACGATATGCAACCGAGGAAGTTTCTACTAATGCGAAGAAGCAAGCAAGGTTCCGTAAGGGCCTTAGTCCTGAGCTTCGCCGCGACCTCCGTCTGCATGAGTGCACATCTTTTCAGAAACTTGTCAATAAAGCCATCAGTGCTGAAACTGGTCAGACTGACTATGACGCAACACGCAAGCATGGCCGTGATATGGGTTCCTCATCCGGTGCTGGTCCTTAGAAGCGCCGCGTGTGGGTACCCAACACCGCCCTGCCACCCAGGTTCACACCGAGGCCATCTTTCCAGGCGCCTCGCCCCGTTCAACAGTCTGTTCCAGCCAAGCCCTATGGGGGTCCAATCAATAATGCTCCTCCACGTACCAGTTCCGTGACTTGTTTTCAAGTGTGGGGAATCTGGTCACTATATGCGTGAGTGTCCCCAGACCAACCCCAATCAATCTGCTAAAGCTGTTGGCCGTGGCAAGCCGACAGGGAAAGTGTTTCATGCTAAACCGGTCACCGCTTCACGTGGCCATGTCAACTGTATCTCTGCCGAAGAAGCTCAAGAGGATCCCAACGTCGTTCTCGGTACGCTTCTTGTTAATTGCCACCCGGCATCTGTTCTTTTCGATACAGGAGCCTCTCATTCTTTTATATCCGAAAATTATGCTCGTTTGCATAACGTTGCATTCTGTGACATGCCAACCTCTATGGTAATTCAAACTCCGGGATCCAAATGGCAAACTTCTAGAGTAAGCCATGGAAACGAAATCCAAGTCGACAGACTTGTTTTTCTCGCATCTTTGATAGCCCTTAAATCTTCAGATATTAATATCATTCTGGGTATGGACTGGATGTCAGCTCATCATGCCCAAATTGATTGCTTCTCTAGGACTGTTCAACTTACCCATCCTTCGGGGAAGATAGTCAATGTCTTGACCCGAATAGCCAAGCGACAATTACATTCTCTTAACGCCAGCCCCTTGCCAGACCTTGAGGACATTCCGGTAGTCCGTGACTTCCCGGATGTCTTTCCAGAGGAATTGCCAGGTGTTCCACCTGACAGGGATGTTGAGTTCGTAATCGACCTCATCCCCGGAACCGTTCCGATTGCTAGAAGACCTTATAAGATGGCACCACTAGAACTAGCCGAGCTTAAGAAACAACTCGATGAATCCTTGAAAAAGGGTTTCATCCGCCCTAGTTCATCTCTGTGGGCTTGCCCCGTCCTATTCGTCAAGAAGAAGGATGGTACGGACCGGATGGTTGTAGATTACCGACCTGTCAATTTGGTCACAATCAAGAACAAATATCCACTTTCCAGGATCAACGATCTGTATGATCAGCTCGCTGGATCCTCAGTCTTCTCCAAGATGGATTTGAGGTTGGGCTACCATCAAATCAAAATCAGAAACGGGGACATTCCTAAAATGGCCTTTGTTACTCGTTATGGCCAATACGAGTACACCGTCATGTCCTTCGGTCTAACCAACGCTCCAGCCACCTTTTCTCGGTTAATGAACTCAATCTTCATGGAGTATCTGGATAAATTCGTCGTAGTTTACCTCGATGATATACTCATCTACTCCAAGAACGAGGAGGAACATGCCGAACATTTGAGGCTAGTGTTGAAGAAACTTCGAGAGCATCGCCTTTATGCCAAATTTTCTAAATGTGAATTCTGGTTGTCAGAAGTGACCTATCTGGGTCATGTAATATCTGGTAAAGGTATTGCTGTTAATCCTGAGCGAGTTCAAGCCGTCCTTAATTGGACTCCACCTGAATCGGTCAAGCAAGTTCGGAGTTTTCTAGGCTTAGCGAGCTATTGTCGTCACTTTGTCGAGAACTTCTCCAAAGTTGCTAAACCTCTAACCGAACTCCTCAAGAAAGATAAAAAGTTCGAATGGACTCCACAATGTGAGCACAGCTTTCAGGAACTGAAAAGACGCCTGACCTCTGCTCCCGTACTGGTACCGCCAGACTTTTCCAAGGACTTTGTTATCTACTGCGACGCCTCGCGACAAGGACTAGGTTGCATTCTTATGCAAGACCGACACGTAATTGCTTACGCTTCACGGCAATTGCACCCACATGAGGAGAATTATCCTACTCATGATCTAGAGCTTGCAGCCGTAGTCTATGCACTTAAGACCTGGCGACATTACCTCCTCGGTAATCGTTGCGAAATATTCACTGATCACCAAAGTCTGAAGTACATTTTCACCCAACCGGATTTGAATCTCAGGCAGAGACGTTGGGTTGAATTGATCACAGACTTCGACTTAGGAATAACTTACACCCCAGGGAAAGCCAACGTCATGGCTGATGCGCTAAGTCGTAAATCTTATTGTAACAACCTGATGTTACAACAAAGTCAACCGCTCCTCCATGAGGAATTTCGAAAGCTTAACCTTCACATTGTACCTCAAGGTTTTCTTTCCACCTTGGTAGCAAAACCTACTCTTACGGATCAAATCATCGCTGCCCAAAGGCGAGATAAGGGAATATCTAAAATCAAAGAGAACATTGCTAGCGGAGGTGCTAGTTGTTTCTCCACAAATGATCATGGTGTTGTGTACTTTGAGAACCGTCTAGTGGTTCCCAAGAACCAGCATCTACGGCAATTGATCCTTAAGGAAGCTCATGAATCTCCTCTCACCATTCATCCCGGTAGTACTAAGATGTATCAGGACCTACGCCAGAGGTTCTGGTGGACTAGGATGAAGATAGAAATTGCTCAGTATATTGCAAATTGCGACGTCTGTCGTCGTGTAAAAGCAGAGCACCAACGGCCTGCTGGCACCCTTCAACCCTTAGCTATTCCTGAATGGAAATGGGATAAAATTGGTATGGATTTCATTACCGGTTTTCCTAGGACCAAGAGAGGGAATAATGCTATTTTCGTCGTGGTCGATCGTCTTTCCAAAGTAGCCCATTTCTTACCTGTTCGTGAGAGTATAACCACTAGTCAGCTGGCAGATTTGTACATCTCTCGAATAGTGTCTCTCCATGGTGTTCCTTTGGAAATTAACTCGGATCGAGGAAGTCTTTTCACCTCTCGATTTTGGGAAAGTTTCCAAAATGCTATGGGGACTCATCTCTCCTTTAGCACCGCCTTCCACCCTCAGTCGAGTGGTCAAGTGGAACGCGTCAACCAAATTCTAGAAGACATGCTTCGAGCCTCTGTTATCTCATTCGGAATGGACTGGGAGAAGTGCCTTCCATTTGCCGAATTCGCTTACAACAACAGCTATCAATCTAGCTTGGGTAAAGCCCCTTTTGAAGTTCTCTATGGACGACGGTGTCGAACACCCCTTAACTGGTCAGAGACCGGGGAAAGACAATTCTTTGGCCCAGATATGATTCAGGAAGCAGAAGAACAAGTTCGCATCGCTCGTGAAAAGTTGAAAACAGCCCAATCTCGTCAAAAGAGTCAATATGACCGAAAACATAAGGCTATGACTTTCGAGGTTGACGAGAAGGCTTATCTTCGGGTCACCCCTCTGAAGGGAACCCATCGTTTCAGTATCAAAGGCAAATTGGCTCCTCGTTACATTGGACCTTTTCGCATTCTCGCCAAACGAGGAGAAGTTGCCTACCAGTTGGAACTACCTCCGCACCTCTCCAGAGTCCACGATGTCTTCCATGTTTCTCAACTCAGGCGTTGCTTCTCGGATCCTATCCGTGAAGTGGACCACGAAACGCTTGATCTTCAAGATAATCTTACATATCAAGAGTACCCCATTCGTATCCTCGATCAAGCCGAACGTACCACCCGACGTCATAATATCAAGTTTCTCAAGGTTCAATGGTCGCACCATTCTGAGGATGAAGCAACTTGGGAAAGGGAGGATCGTCTTCGACTCGAGTATCCCGCCTTCTTCCCGGAGGAACCCAAATCTCGGGACGAGATTCTTTTGAGTGGGGGTGAGTTGTCACATCCTAGTTAACCATGCATTAGAGTGTTGCATCATGTTTGCTCTTTCATCAGAAACTTGAAATGGGGATCTGTGAAACCCTCAGAATCATTTTTTGAAAATGATCCGGATAAAAATTTCTCCAAAAAGGTCCAAGAAAATGCTCATGTTGCTCTCTGAAAATATTGGACAGAGATAAAAATCAAACCAATATTTTTAAGAGCTCATAGGTATTTATTTTGGGCATTTGGAATTAATGCATAAATATTTGCATTGGAAATATATTAATTATATATATTAATATATGTCCAAATATTATGCCATTTATAAAGGAGCTCTGGAATAATATATCTAGCTCCTGCAAAAATTGGCATAAGGAAATAAAATGATTTAATATTTTATTTAAATCAAAACAAATGTCAGAAATTAGAAAACAGAAAAAAAAATAAAAGGGAGAAGCTTACCTGGGCTCCTCCCTGTGCAGCCCAGCCAGCTGGCCGGCCCAGCCAGCAGCCGGCCCAGCCCACCTCCCTCCTCTGTCGTCTTCGTCCCGACAGAGGGAGGGGAGTGTGGCCGGCGCGCGCGCGCGCCACCGCGCCACGCCACCTCTCTCCCTGCCTGCCTGCCCTCCCCTCCTCGCCTCGATGCCCTGGACGACGCCACGCCTCCCCCCTGCTCTCTCTCACTCTCCCCCGGCTCTTCCCTCCTCTCCCTCGCTCTCTCTCTCACACGACCGAACACCACCGTCACCGCCGTTCGCCACAGCAGCCGTCTCCGGCCACCCCTCGCTCCCCCGACTAGCTCAGAAGCTCCGCCACGACCCCCTCTTCCTCCCCACCGCTCCACAGCTCCCCGGAAGCCCTGCATCGCCGCCACGTCGCCGTTCCCCTCTTCGGGCTCCGACCATCGTCGCCGTCGAATTCGTCGTCTCCAGCGCGTCCCCGAGCCCGCTAACCATCCCTGCAGCTCCGCGGTGAGCCCTCGGATCGTTTCCCCCTTCTCCCCTGGTCTCTCCTGACCTCTAGGCCCTAGCCCCACCTTGGCCGAGAGCTCCACGCCGCCGGCGATGTCGCCGTCGTGGCCACGGTCACCGTAGCACCCAACCGAGCACACTATCGTGCTCCACACCTCACTAGGATCACGCAGCACACACTAACGCCTCCCCAAACCCCCTGCAACACCGATCCCGACCGCACCCGAACTCCGGCGGCCGCAGCCGAGCTCGCCGCCGTCGACTCCGGCCACCCCAGGCCTAGCCACGGCCACCGTTCGACGCGCGGGAGCAAGGGCTCTCCAACGAGCCCAAGCACGGCCTTGCCCGTGCCCTGTAGCGCGATCCCGCGTCGCGCCGCCGTCTCGGGCCTCGCCGGCGTCACGTCGCCGGTGGGTTTGACCCACTTTGACCACGGCAGGACACCCCCTGAGTCCCTGACAGGTGGGCCCAGCCCTGTAGCTAATTAGGATTAGTGCTAACCACTGTTAGTTAACCCCTGACACTGACCAGTGGGCCCCAGTGCCACTAATCCCTAATTAGGATTAATTTAAACCTGTTAAACCCCCCTGTCACTGACGTGTGGCCCCCACACGTCAGGTTTGACTCCAGACTGCCGCAGTTGACCACTGACGTCATGCTGACGTCATGCTGGCGCAATAATTATAATTTCTGGATTTAATTTAAATCAGGAAATTCCAGAATATTACTTAAACTTCAAAAATTCATAACTTTTATTCTGTAACTCCAAATTGGACAAATTATATATGAAAAATGATCAGAAAAATCCAATCTATCCATCTGTACTATTTTCATGCATGATCAAACAAGTTAAATTGATGTTTTAAGCAGAACAAGGAAAAGCACTTAAAGAGGCCATGTTTGAGTTTGAAATTTGAATCTTTGATTCAAATTTGTTCAAACCCTTCTGGTTTTAGTTGCATTAGCCCAACACACTCATATTGCCATGTTTCATGCATGCATCATATTGTTGCACATTGTTTGGTGATGCTTGTGTATCGGTGTCCTTTGCGACAGGTTCTGCCCCCGAGGAGTACCGTGATTACCCTAACGAAGAATCATATCCGTGCATCGAACCATCAGGCAAGCAACCAACCATTTGATCATATCGATACAATCCCATGTTCTCGCTCCTGCTCTCTTTTACTGCATTAAGACAACGCGTTTCAAACTGCTGTGTGCTACGGTAGTTGAACCCATTTCCTCTGCATGACCTGTCATTGCCACAGTAACTAGATGAAACCCACTAGCATGTCTAGGAGTTGATTGAGCCATATGTATGTGTTGTTCCTACCTTGCTATGCCTGCTATGCTTAGAGTCGTGTCAGGTCTGGTTCATCTGGGTGATGGGCTAGAGTGAAATGATTATGTCAGTAATGAGAGTGGTGTGGTGAACACGATTTGGTAAAGGTATCGATGAGAGGCCATGTAGGAGTACATGGTGGGTTGTTTCATTGAAGCCGACCTTAAGCACTGAGATCTGTATGTGTGATTTAAGATACAGCTACTACCATGCATTGGGCCCTGAAATATGACCCCGCTCGACTTCTTATTCACCCTAGCCCTCTGTCCAGGAGTTGCACGTAGTTTCTGGTGTTTGTAGCCTACCGGAGGCCGTGGACAGCGCTGACCGTAGGGGTGGGCTGTGATGCGGTAGGTACGTGGCACGGTGTACCGAATACCCGTTAGGTATCTCGGGAACCCTGTTCACATCGTTCGGGGCCGTATGGGAAACCTCGGCCGGACTCCCTGCGGATGGAACCCGAATAGGCGATAAACCTGGACTAGAGGCTTAAGTGTTTAGGTAGGTCGTGGTCTACACCCACGTCGGCTTTCGCTTGAAGTCTGCCGAGCACATGTCGTGTGCAGACGCTAAGTGGTGGAAACATGTATGAAGAAGTACACCCCTGCAGGGTTATCATAATCTATTCGAATAGCCGCGTCCGCGGTAAAGGACTACTTGGTTGCCTATACAGTTCATAGACAAGTAAATGGAAACTACTAAAAGCCTCAAGATAAGTGTGAGTGCCGAGGATGGCTCTTCCGTAGGAAGACGGAGATGGATCCTCGGTAGTGTATTGAAGTGGTGAGTAGTGGACTCGTGTGCGCAAAACCATTTCAAGTTGGAGTATCGTAGGATAGTCTAGCCAAGAGTCAAAGCTGGCTTGCTGCAATAACTCCACCAACCCTTCTTGATAATATGCATGTATGTAGGATCTGATGTAAGTCTTGCTGAGTACCTTTGTACTCATGTTGCTATAATCTACATTTTTACAGAAGACGCTGCAACCCCTTCTAATGGGTTCTATGTAGACGTTGACATCAACGAGTAGGCTAAAGACCCAGGTGGTGACCCTGAGCTTGTGATGGACCACGTAGTATAGCTAGGCTTTCCAAGCCTCTTTTATCTTACTAGTTGTCTGTACTCAGACAATGTACTTCCGCTGCTGGTTTGTATGACTGTATGACTTGTATGTTGGGTCGTGAGACCCGTACCTTTGTGTATGATATGTATGGCTCCCTGAGCCTTAAATAAAGTACTTGTGTCGTAGAGTCATCTTGTGATGCTTCGTTGTATTTGCACATATCGAGCATATTGTGTGTATGATTGAAATGCTTGGTATGTGTGGGATCTGACTATCTAGTTGTTTATCTTTAGTAGCCTCTCTTACCGGGAAATGTCTCCTAGTGTTACCGCTGAGCCATGGTAGCTTGCTACTGCTCTGGAACACTTAGGCTGGCCGGCATGTGTCCTTCTTCGTTCCTGTGTCTGTCCCTTCGGGGAAATGTCACGCTTTGAGTACCGGAGTCCTGTTAGCCCGCTACAGCCCGGTTTACCGGAGTCCTGCTAGCCCAGTGCTACAGCCCGGACCCATTTGCTGATGACCGACACGTTCGGAGCTGGGTCATGGATGCCTGTCCCTGTAAGTCTGTGCCACTTTGGGTTTACGACTAGTCATGTCAGCCCGGGCTCTTTATCATATGGATGCTAGCGACACTATCATATACGTGAGCCAAAAGGCGCAAACGGTCCCAGGCAAAGGTAAGGCGACACCCGTGGGGATACCGTGCGTGAGGCCGCAAAGTGATATGAGGTGTTACCGGCTAGATCGATGTGACATCGAGTCGGGGTCCTGACACGCTTTCCTCCTCCTCCTCGTCGTCTTTGGCAGCGGGTGAACGGGTCTTGTCTTCGGACGTCACGTTCGAAGTGCCTTTGCGACGGGGGCCACTTCGGACCTGCTTGGCTTTTCCTGGGGACTTCTTCTCTGGTGCCTTATAAGGCACCGGCTCCAGCATCTTTGCTAAACATGGAATGACTGGTTCTTCAGGCACGGGAGCCGGACACCGGATCTGCTTCGCCTTCTTCAACCAGCACTGAAAAAGCAATGATAATAAAAGCTTAGATGACACCATTGAAACAAGCAAGTAGGGGATGTGTTGAAAATAACATACCTCGTTGGGGACGCGATTTATGTCGTGACCACGGTCCGAATCTGTGGCCGGCGGTGATACGTCTCCAACGTATCTATAATTTTTGATTGCTCCATGCTATATTATCTACTGTTTTGGACTGTATTGGGCTTTATTTTCCACTTCTATATTATTTTTGGGACTAACCTATTAACTGGAGGCCCAGCCCAGAATTGCTGCTTTTTTGCCAATTTCAGTGTTTCGGATAAATGGAATATCAAACTGAGTCCAAACGGAATAAAATCTTCGGGAACGTGATTTTCTCACCAAACGGGATCCAGTAGACTTGGACCCTGCTCCAAGGAATAAAAGAGGCGGTCACGAGGGTGGGGGGCGCCCCCCCTAGGGCGCGCCCCTTGCCTCGTGGGCCCCTCATTGCTCCTCCGGCATACTTCTTCCTCCTATATATACACACGTACCCCCAAACGACCAGGAGGAGGCAAAAACCTAATTCCACCGCCGCAACTTTCTGTATCCACGAGATCCCATCTTGGGGCCTGTTCCGGAGCTCCGCCGGAAGAGGGCCGTCATCACGGAGGGCTTCTACATCATCCTAGCCTCTCCAATGAAGTGCGAGTAGTTTACCTCCGACCTTCGGGTCCATAGTTAGTAGCTAGATGGCTTCTTCTCTCTCTTTGAATCTCAATACAAATTTCTCCCCCTCTCTTGTGGAGATCTATTCGATGTAATCTTCTTTTTGCGGTGTGTTTGTTGAGATCGATGAATTGTGGGTTTATGATCAAGTCTATCTATGAATAATATTTGAATCTTCTCTAAATTCTTTTATGTATGATTGGTTATCTTTGCAAGTCTCTTTGAATTATCCGTTTGGTTTGGCCAACTTGATTGGTAGTTCTTGCCATGGGAGAAGTGCTTAGCTTTGGGTTCGATCTTGCGGTGTCCTTACCCGGTGACAGAAGGGGCAGCAAGGCACGTATTGTATCATTGCCATCGAGGATAACAAGATGGGGTTTATTTCATATTGCATGAATTTATCTCTCTACATCATGTCATCTTGCTTAAGGCGTTACTTTGTTTTTTTACTTAATACTCTAGATGCATGCTGGACAGAGGTCGATGAGTGGAGTAATAGTAGTAGATGCAGAATCGTTTCGGTCTACTTGTCACGGACGTGATGCCTATATACATGATCATGCCTAGATATTCTCATAACTATGCTCAATTCTGTCAATTGCTCAACATTAATTTGTTCACCCACCCTAGAATACTTATGCTCTTGAGAGAAGCCACTAGTGAAACCTATGGCCCCCGGGTCTATTCTCATCATATCAATCTCCATCACTTTAATCTTGTTTTGCTTTTTTACTTTGCTTTTACTTTTTACTTTGCATCTTTATACCAAAAATACCAAAAATATTATATCTATCAGATCTCACTCTCGTAAGTGACCGTGAAGGTCTTGACAACCCCTAATCACGTTGGTTGCAAGTAGCTATCGCTTTGTGCAAGTACGAGGGACTTGAGCGTGGGTTCCTACTGGATTGATACCTTGGTTCTCAAAAACTGAGGGAAATACTTACGCTACTCTCCTGCATTATCCCTTCCTCTTCGGGGAAAACCAACGCAAGTTCAAGACGTAGCAAGAAGGATTTCTGGCGCCGTTGCCAGGGAGTCTACACAAAAAGTCAACATACCAAGTACCCATCACAATCCCTATCTCTCGCATTACATTATTTGCCATTTGCCTCTCGTTTTCCTCTCCCCCAATTCACCCTTGCCGTTTTATTCGCTCTCTCTCTCTAACCTCCCTCTCTATTTGCCTCTTTTTTCCCGCTTGCTTTTTTGTTTGCTTGTGTGTTAGATTGCTTGTTTGTCGCGATGGCTCAACCGAGATTTGGTGATCTTCACCTTAAAAGGTTAGAGGAGATCGAAACCAATGTTAGTAAGTTTATGGTTTTGCAATTTGAGCATAATAATTTCTTTAGAAACGAGCTTAAGGAACAAAAAAGTTTTATGAGTTATATGAATAAAGAGCTTGATGATATGTTTAAAGAATTTGAGGGTATAAGATCCCAATTTGCTCGTCTAGAAAAGATGACTGCTGAAATTTCGGATATGCAAGCCACCTTAGTCAATAAGATGGCTGCTAAACCGGATTCCTATGAAAATCAAGGTGAAGATCTAAAAGTTATTGATGTGTCCCCTATTAAATCTTTATTTTGCAATATTAATCTTGATGAAACTGAATATGATCTTCCTTTACCTAGAAGGCGTTCTAAAAATTCGGAGTATTTAGATCTTAATGATGAAATTGATGAAAGTGGGATTGAAAGAAATAAAAATCTAGATGTTTCTAAACCCACTATATTGGATTTCAAGGAATTTAATTATGAAAGTTGCTCTTTAATTGATTGTATTTCCTTGTTGCAATCCGTGCTAAATTCTCCACATGCTTATAGTCAAAATAAAGCCTTCACCGAACATATTGTTGATGCCTTGATGCAATCTTATGAAGAAAAACTTGAGTTGAAAGTTTCTATCCCTAGAAAACTCTATGATGAGTGGGAACCAACTATTAAAATTAAAATTAAAGATCATGAGTTTTATGCTTTGTGTGATTTGGGTGCTAGTGTCTCTACTATTCCTAAGACTTTGTGTGATTTGCTAGATTTCCGTAATTTTGATGTTTGCTCTCTAAACTTGCATCTTCGGGATTCCACTATGAAGAAACCTATGGGAAGGATTTATGATGTTCTTATTGTTGCAAATAGGAATTATGTGCCCGTAGATTTCATTGTTCTTGATATAGATTGCAATCCTTTTTGCCCTATTATTCTTGGTAGACCTTTCCTTAGAATGGTTGGTGCGATTATTGATATGAAGGAAGGGAATATTAGATTTCAATTTCCATTAAAAAAGGGCATGGAACACTTTCCAAGAAAGAAAATAAAATTACCATATGAAACTATCATGAGATCCACTTATGGATTGCCTACCAAAGATGGCAATACTTAGATCTATCCTCGCTTTTATGCCTAGCTAGGGGCGTTAAACGATAGCGCTCGTTGGGAGGCAACCCAATTTTATTTTTATTCCTTGCTTTTTGGTCCTGATTAGTAATAAATAAATTATTTAGCCTCTGTTTTGGTTGTGTTTTTTTGTGTTTAATTAGTGTTTGTGCCAAGTAGAACCGTTGGGAAGACTTGGGGAAAGTCTTGTTGAACTTGCTGTAAAAAACAGAAACTTTAGCGCTCACGAGAATTGCTGTAATTTTTATTTTAAAAGCGATATTTAGTTAATTATTTTTGCAGATGATTAATAGATAAATTACTCACGTCCAGCAATTTATTTTATAATTTTTGGGGTTCCAGATCTTGCGCTAGCTACAGATTACTACAGACTGTTCTGTTTTTGACAGATTCTGTTTTTCGTGTGTTGTTTGCTTATTTTGATGAATCTATGGCTAGTAAAATAGTTTATAATCCATAGAGAAGTTGGAATACAGTAGGTTTAACACCAATATAAATAAAGAATTAGTTCATTACAGTACCTTGAAGTGGTCTTTTGTTTTCTTTCGCTAACGGAGCTCACGAGTTTTCTATTTTGAGTTTTGTGTTGTGAAGTTTTCAAGTTTTGGGTGAATTCTTTTGATGAATCATGGAACAAGGAGTGGAAAGAGCCTAATCTTGGGGATGCCCATGGCACCCCCAAGATAATCCAAGGACACCAAAAAGTCAAAGCTTGGGGATGCCCCGAAAGGCATCCGCTCTTTCGTCCACTTCCATCGGTAATTTACTTGGAGCTATATTTTTATTCACCAACATGATATGTGTTTTTCTTGGAGCGTCTTGTATTATTTGTGTCTTTGTATCTTAGTATGCCACAATCATCCTTGCTGTACACACCTTTTGAGAGAGCCATACATGAATTAAAATTTGATAGAATACTCTACGTGCTTCACTTATATCTTTTGAGCGTAGTAGTTTTGCTCTATGTGCTTCACTTATATCTTTTGAGCTACGTAGTTTTTCTCTATGTGCTTCACTTATATCTTTTGAGCTAGATAATTTTGCTCTATGTGCTTCACTTATATCTTTTGAGCGTTATAATTTTGCTCTATGTGCTTCACTTAGATCTTTTAGAGCACGGTGGTGGATTTGTTTTAAAGAAACTATTGATCTCTCATGCTTCACTTAAATTATTTTGAGAGTCTCTTAATAGCATGGTAATTTGCTTAATAATAATATGCTTGGTATTCAAGATTTGTGAAGCTTTCTTTTGAGTGTGTTGAATACTAAGAAAATATTGAAGCATGATAATTGTTTTGAGATATGGAGGTGATAATATTAAAGACATGCTAGTTGAGTAGTTGTGAATTTAAAGAATACTTATGTTAGAGTTTGTGATTCCCGTAGCATGCACGTATGGTGAACCGTTATGTAACGAAGTCGGAGCATGATTTGTTTATTGATTGTCTTCCTTATGAGTGGCGGTCGGGGACGAGCGATGGTCTTTTCCTACCAATCTATCCCCCTAGGAGCATGCGCGTAATACTTTGCTTTGATAACTTTTAGATTTTTGCAATAAGTATATGAGTTCTTTATGACTTATGTTGAGTCCATGGATTATATGCATTCTCACCCTTCCACCTTTGCTAGCCTCTCTAATATCGCGCACCTTTCGCCGGTATCATACACCTACCATATACCTTCCTCAAAACAACAACCATACCTACCTATTATGGCATTTCCATAGCCATTCTGAGATATATTGCCATGCAACTTTCCACCATCTAGTTCATCATGACACATTCATCATTGTCATATTGCTTAGCATGATCATGTAGTTGACATAGTATTTGTGGCAAAGCCACCGTTCATAATTTCTTCATACTTTTCACTCTTGATTCATTGCACATCTTGGTAGACCGCCGGAGGCATCCATATAGAGTCATACTTTGTTTTAGAATTGAGTTGTAATCATTGAGTTGTAAATAAATAAAAGTGTGATGATAATCATTCAATAGAGCATTGTCCCAATAAAAAAAGGCCAAAGAAAAAAAGAAGGCCAAAAAAAAGAAAATAAATAAAAAGGGGCAATGCTACTATCCTTTTTCCACACTTGTGCTTCAAAGTAGCACCATGATATAGCAAGTCTCATATATTGTGCTTCAAAGAAGAACCATGTTATTCATATAGAGAGTCTCACATGTTTTCACTTTCATATACTAGTGGGAATTTTTACATTATAGAACTTGGCTTGTATATTCCAATGACGGGCTTCCTCAAATTGCCCTAGGTCTTCATGAGAAAGCAAGTTGGATGCACACCCACTAGTTTCTTTTGTTGAGCTTTCGTACATTTATAGCTCTAGTGCATCCATTGCATGGCAATCCCTACTCACTCACATTGCTATCTATTGATGGGCATCTCCATAGTCCGTTGATATGCCTAGTTGATGTGAGACTATCTTCCCCTGCTTTTTGTTTTCTCCACAACCACAATTCTATTCCACCTATAGTGCTATATCCATGGCTCACGCTCATGTATTGCGTGAAGATTGAAAAAGTTTTGAAAAAGTTAGAGTATGAAACAATTACTTGGCTTGTCATCGGGGTTGTGCATGATTTAAATACTTTGTGTGGTGAAGATGGAGCATAGCCAGACTATATGATTTTGTAGGGATAACTTTCTTTGGCCATTTATTTTGAGAAGACATAATTGCTTTATTAGTATGCTTGAAGTATTATTATTTTTTATGTCAATATAAAATTTTGTCTTGAATATTTCTAACCTGAATATTCATACCACAATTAAGAAGATTTGCATTGAAATTATGCCAAGTAGCACTCCGCATCAAAAATTCTCTTTTTATCATTTACCTACTCGAGGACGAGCAGGAATTAAGCTTGGGGATGCCTGATACGTCTCCAACGTATCTATAATTTTTGATTGCTCCATGCTATATTATCTACTGTTTTTTGGGACTAACCTATTAACCGGAGGCCCAACCCAGAATTGCTGTTTTTGCCTATTTCAGTGTTTCAGATAAACGGAATATCAAACGGAGTCCAAAAGGAATAAAATCTTCGGGAACGTGATTTTCTCATAGAATGTGATCCAGGAGACTTGGACCCTGCTCCAAGGAACAAAAGAGGCGGTCATGAGGGTGGGGGGCGCCCCCTGCCTCGTGGGCCCCTCGTTGCTCCTCCGACGCACTTCTTCCTCCTATATATACACACGTACCCCCAAACGATCAGGAGGAGGCAAAAACCTAATTCCACTGCCGCAACTTTCTTTATCCACGAGATCCCATCTTGGGGCCTGTTCCGGAGCTCCGCCGGAAGAGGGCCGTCATCACGGAGGGCTTCTACATCATCCTAGCCTCTTCGATGAAGTGTGAGTAGTTTACCTCAGACCTTCGGGTCCATAGTTAGTAGCTAGATGGCTTCTTCTCTCTCTTTGAATCTCAATACAAAGTTCTCCCCCTCTCTTGTGGAGATCTATTCGATGTAATCTTCTTTTTGCGGTATGTTTGTTGAGACCGATGAATTGTGGGTTTATGATCAAGTCTATCTATGAGTAATATTTGAATCTTCTCTGAATTCTTTTATGTATGATTGGTTATCTTTGCAAGTCTCTTCGAATTATCCGTTTGGTTTGGCCAACTAGATTGGTAGTTCTTGCCATGGGAGAAGTGCTTAGCTTTGGGTTCGATCTTGCGGTGTCCTTACCCAGTGACAGAAGGAGCAGCAAGGCACATATTGTATCGTTGCCATCAAGGATAACAAGATGGGGTTTATTTCATATTGCATGAATTTATCTCTCTACATCATGTCATCTTGCTTATGGCGTTACTTTGTTTTTAACTTAATACTCTAGATGCATGCTGGATAGCGGTCGATGAGTGGAGTAATAGTAGTAGATGCAGAATCGTTTCAGTCTACTTGTCACGGACGTGATGCCTATATACATGATCATGCCTAGATATTCTCATAACTATGCTCAATTCTGTCAATTGCTCAACAGTAATTTGTTCACCTACCGTAGAATACTTATGCTCTTGAGAGAAGCCACTAGTGAAACCTATGGCCCCCGGCTCTATTCTCATCATATCAATCTCCATCACTTAAATCTTGTTTTGCTTTTTTACTTTGCTTTTACTTTTTACTTTGCATCTTTATACCAAAAATACCAAAAATATTTTATCTATCAGATCTCACTCTCGTAAGTGACCGTGAAGGGCTTGACAACCCCTAATCGCGTTGGTTGCGAGTAGCTATCGCTTTGTGCAGGTACGAGGGACTTGAGCGTGGGCTCCTACTGGATTGATACCTTGGTTCTCAAAACTGAGGGAAATACTTACGCTACTCTGCTGCATCATCCCTTCCTCTTCGGGGAAAACCAACGCAAGCTCAAGACGTAGCAGTCGGTATCTCGTTGCCCTTGAAGAGCAACTTCCAAGCATCTTCATGAGCTGTTTCGAAGAGCCTTTCCAAGGTGTGGTGCTTTTTCGGGTTGAAATCCCATAGAGGGCGGCTTCGTGGCAGGGGAGGATCCGGCGCACCAGCATCACTTGGATTATGCCGACAAGCTTGATGTCCCTATCGATCATGCTTTGAATGCGCGTTTGCAGTGCAATCAGCTCATCTGACGAACACCAGTTCGGGCTCTTCTCGACCCAGGAGGTGAGTCGCACGGGAGCGCTAGAGTTGAATGTGGCAGCCGCGGCCCAGGTGGCACCACGGGGTTCAGTGATGTATAACCATTGTTTCTGCCATTCCTTGACAGACGCCACGAATGTGCCTTTTGGCCAAGAGACATTGGTGAGCTTGCTCACCATGGGGCCCCCTCACTCTGCATGCTGTCCATCCACCACCTTGGGCTTCATGTTAAAGGTTTTGAGCCACAGCCCGAAGTGGGGTTGGATGCGGAGGAAGGCCTCGCACATGACGATAAACGCCGAGATATTGAGGAAGGAGTTCGGGGATAGATCGTGGAAGTCTATCCCGTAGTAGAACATTATCCCGCGGACAAAAGGGTGGAGTGGAAACCCTAGCCTGCGGAGGAAATTGGGGAGGAACACTACCCTCTCGTCGAGCTTCGGCATGGGAATGATTTGTCCTTGGGCTGGAAGATGGTGGGCGATTTCCTTCGCTAGGTACCCGGCCGCCCGAAGCTCGACGATGTCCTCCTCCTTGACGGAGGAAGCCATCCACTTGCCTTGACCTCCGGACATGCTTGAGTGCTTTCTTGAGTGGGAAACATATGAGAACTTGGGCACTAGAGCTCATGAGTGGAAAGGCAGGAAGAAGGCGTGGGGGAAGAAGGAGGAATCTTATCTCCTTATAAGGGCAGTGAATATTGAACGCCGCCCTACTTGCCTCAAAATTCGCCTGCTACCAAGGGTTGTATAAACGGCACGGTTGGGTTACCCATGCCCGTATTGATGAGAATCCCACGATAAGGGGGCATGATCTCCGCTTCGACAAGACGTGCCAATGACAACCGTGTCTCAAAACGTGGAGCGGCAGGCAAAAAAGGTTCGAAATTATGACCGGATGGACGTGATGTCATGTTGTAAAATTTGTCAGTAGATTGGACTCGTATATTATTATATTCTCTCTACGGTTGTGTGTGGTGTGTGTAATAGGTCCAGACATGATCAATTCGTTCGAAGACGGTTTTGGAGTTCAGAAAAAAGGGAACCTGCCTTGCAATGCCGAAGACAAATCTGCACGCTAGACTCCTCATCATTGAAGCCAGGTTCAGTGGCTACCGAGGGAGTCCTGTACTAAGGGGTCCTCGGGCGTCCGACCTGTTAGCCATGGGCCAGACTGATGGGCTATGAAGATGCGAAGACCGAAGGCTGTACCCATGTCCGGATGGGACTCTCCTTGGCGTCGATGGCAAGCTTGGCGACCGGATATATAGATTCCTTCCTTTGTAACCGACCTTGTGTAACCTTAGATCCTCCCGGTGTCTATATAAACCGGAGGACTTAGTCCGGATAGGAGATACTCATTATCATAGCCATACGAGCTAGACCTCTAGGGTTTATCCATTATGATCTCGAGGTGGATCAACTCTTGTAATACTCATATTCATCAATATCAATCAAGCATGACGTAGGGTATTACCTCCATAGAGAGGGCCCAAACCTGGGTAAACATCGTGTCCCTTGTCTCCTGTTACCATCGACCTTAGACGCACAGTTCGGGACCCCCTACCCGAGATCCGTCGGTTTTTACACCGACAGGCCCAACGTCACATCGGGCCCATTAACGACTTTCGGTGTCAAAACCGGCGGATCTCGGGTAGGGGGTCCCGAACTATGCGTCTAGGCCGGATGGTAACAGGAGGCAAGGGACACGAAGTTTTACCCAGGTTCAGGCCCTCTTGATGGAGGTAAAACCCCACGTCCTGCTTGATTAATATTGATGATATGGGTAGTACAAGAGTAGATCTACCACGAGATCGGAGAGGCTAAACCCTAGAAGCTAGCCTATGGTATGATTGTTGTTCTATATGTTGTCCTACGGAGTAAAACCCTCCGGTTTATATAGACACCGGAGAGGGTTAGGGTTACACAAAGTTGGTTACAATGGTAGGAGATCTACATATCCGTATCGCCAAGCTTGCCTTCCATGCCAAGGAAAGTCCCTTCCGGACATGGGACGAAGTCTTCAATCTTGTATCTTCATAGTCCAGGAGTCCGGCTGAAGGTATAGTCCGGCCATCCGGACACCCCCTAATACAGGACTCCCTTAGTAGCCCCCGAACCAGGCTTCAATGACGATGAGTCCGGCGCGCAGATTGTCTTCGGCATTGCAAGGCGGGTTCTCCTCCAAATTCCGTGTACCTGTTGAATAAAGTCCGGTTTCTTGTAAATGTTGTGCTCCTTGGCTTCTACACCCAATAATGGTCGTCTCCCACGTGTCAAACGAATATGAAAATTCTGAGTGTTTTTACATCCACACCCCTAGCCGCGTAAATGATCTGCCCATTTAAGGGGACGAGGATTTAGATCCAAACCACACCTTCTCCCCTTCGCGAGTGTTCATTAGAGCGCATCTGACAAAGGTCCATACCACCATGGCCAGCCGTCGCAACTCCTCCTTTCACCCTTCCAACCCTCAGCCTGGATATTGGGAGAGATGCTCCATCCTGCATAGCGAGCTAGTGACGCTCCAGACCAAGGGATTTCTCCCCCGGCCTATATGGTCCCGGTTTGAGCCGGTCTTGCCATCTATAATGGCGGAGAGCAAGTGGAGAGTGCCCCTAATCCCACTAAAGGAGAGCGGGTAAGCCTCGTCCCTTATTTAATAAGAGGGATCGGATTTCCAATCCATCCGTTTCTCCAGGGGCTCCTGGAGTTCTATGGCCTCTAGCTACACAATCTTACACCTGCCTCCGTATTGCATATCGTGGGCTTCGTAGCCCTCTGCGAGCTGTTTTTGGGTGTTGAGGCTCATTTCGGGCTGTGGAAAGAGCTATTCTGCCTTGTGCCCCGTTCTCAGAAGGGGTCGATATATCAAGTGGGCGGAGCCAAATTGTGGCGCATCGCTGGGACCGGATATCTATCCGGAACCCCAAAGAAGGCGTCTGAGGACTGGCCTTCGGAATGGTTTTACATAGAGGATGTCCCGCTGCCGGATCCTGTCCGGATCGGCCTCCCTGAGTTCGACAGTGCTCCACTAAAGAAGCGCCTAAGTTGGCGTCCACGGAGCCCTCAGAGGGAAAGTGACAAGGACGTCCGTTACCTGATGGGCCGGATAAGATTGTTAGCTCATTCCGGACTGACCATGATTGGGGTCAAGGCCGCATGCATCATGCGAGGGGTGCAGCCGCTACAGTATAGAGGCCACCCCATGTGGGATTTCAACGGGGAGGACGACGCCACCCGCTACGGTCGTAAGGGGCCGGATTCGACTTCGGCCCTAACAAAGACCTTGTCCGCTTTGTACAAGGGAGAAGAGGAGGAATTTCTCCGCGTCAACCCACAGGGTGGATTTTCTATGTACAATCCCCCAAGCTGGGTAAGTGGTTTACTTGCCCATCCGTTTTATATTCCCATTATTAAATATTCAGTCTAACGACTTTAACACAGGAACTGTGCCAGGCTGTTAAAGAAATAAACAACCCTCCTCCACAACCTGAGGACTCAGGATGGTCCCTCGACCCGGCCTCTCAAGAGGATCCGGACTTATCTGTGGAGCTGATTGATGGAGTGTTCCATCAATTGAGCAAGGACAATGCCTTGGTGGACATTAAGGCCGATTACCCAGGGCTAATCCCGGCCTCCCAGGTAACTAAGATCGAAGTCCCAGTACCTCGAATAGGGGTCCGCCCTCTCATGTTTTCAGTTTCCTGATTACAACCGAGCTTTGCAGGGGAGGTTTTTGAGACGGGAGGCCGAACCTGTGGCGACAAGCCAACGAGGGGCCGCAGGGCCCCGTGGGTAGAAAAGAGGTGCAGTCCGGACCAAGGCATCAACGCAAAGGTATGGCGTGCCCCCTTATCCCAGGTGTTATACCTTCAAGGCATATTAACACTCGTGCTCTCTTCAGGACAAAGAGACCTCGCCGGACTATATCCGGAGAGGCTGCCAATCGCGCCTCCACCAGCCAGGCTCCGAAGCCTGGTCCGGAGGCGGAGGCGAACACAAGGCGCGCACCGACGCTCCTCCGACGGAGGATGTGGACAGGTTGTCTGCCACCAAATCTGAGGTGGGGAGTGCCATGAAGCACAGGCGTCGCCGGACAATTCTTCGCGACGCTTGTTTCTCCCGAGAGGCATTAGATGCCTTCAATTCGGGAGATGCGTACCTCCGTGCCGCTCAAAATGGTCTAGCCAGAGCCACGGAGCAATATGTAAAAGACATACGGGTAAGAAAATTTTGGTAATTATATATATATACCAGTAGCCCCCGAGATTTGAAATAGTTAGAACAACTGATTTAAGGATCATTTGTTATGCAGGTTCTTACAGAAAAGAATTCTCTACTGTCCCAGGAGCTGGAAGAGTGCAAAGCCCAACTTGAGGCCGCACTAGCAGCGGCAGGGGAGCCCAAGGAGACTCCCTCTGGTAATATACACTTCGAAAGATAAGTATTTTTAGAAGCACGGCATGGGTGCGAATCTGACAAATGAAATTGCAGATGGCGCCAGATTGAGTCCGGAAAGGCAACAACTCCTACGCCAGCTGAAGGCTGGTGAGAAGGTGCTGACAAAGGTGAGGCGGGAGAAGAACGATCTCCATGATGCCAACACCAAGCTGGGCGTCGACCTGAAAGATGTTCGTGCCCAGCTGTCAGACTTCGTTAAGGAGAATCAGTGGCTTCGGCGCGGCATATTTAGTAAGTGCTTGAACAAACCTTTGAAAAAAAGTTCGGCGGGGAAGTCGACTAACAGAGTAATGTCTGTAGGTGTGCTAACAGGTCGTCCTACAGAGGAGATGCCCGGTTCTACGGGTGACCTTCTTCCCGAGCTCTTGCAACTGCTCAAGCGAGTTTGGTAGGCGATGCAAGGCGTCGCCCATGCCTTGTGGCCATCCATCTCCATGCCCGAAGGTCTTGGAGAGCTTGCGGAGAAGCTAAAGGGAGCACGGCGGCGCTTCCGATTGTGGAAGATATCGGCCTGCCGTCAAGGCGCTAGGGAGGCCTGGGCCATGGTGAAGACGCGGTACACAAAGGCTGACCCCAACCACCTGGCCGAGGTCGGTCCTGTGGGGCCCGATGGGAAGGAGATCCCTGTAAGCTTAGTATACGGCCAAGTAGAATTGGCCGCCAAGTATTCCAGCAGGACTGTAAATTAGACAGCCTGTTAGATGGTATTGAAGAGGAATACAATCAATCAGAATGACTATGTAATTTAATTGACATTTATAATGCCTTCTAGCCGGATTGTAGATCGTTTGTCATGGCCGACCTTTTCGCTTCAGCCTCGGGACCTGACGGTCCGGAGTGTGTCCGAATTCCCATGCGATTATATAAGAACCGGGGAATGCATGGAGACCAGGCGTAGGGGTCATTAGTGCATGAACAGACAAGTGCCCGACTAGTTATGTTATATTACATGGTTAGTAAGAAACATCTTCCAGGGAGAATAGTTCCGTTAGGGGTTCCTTTCCCTGGGAGGCATGCCCTAAAGTGCATGCCCATTCTGCGAAAAAGACGCGGGAAAAAGCATCTGGGGGCACATAAATAAATAAGTGAAAAGATCATCTTTTAGGTCACCGACCGAATATTCCCTTAAGAACGCTAGCTTTCGGCTTCACCCAGTCTGAGGTACACATCCGGCTGATCCGGCAGTAACAATCGCAGAGGTGCTCCCTTTACCGCCTAGCCGAATAATTGGGAACGTAGGGGTAAGCATTGGAGCCAGGCAACCCAGCTTGGCCAAAACTTAAGTCATATCGATGCATATAATGGTGAAATAAAAGGTACATGCGGAAGTGTAACACATGTGTTGGGCATGAAGCCCGTATAAATAAGCTTCTGTTAAAAGAAGCCCCCAGGTGTAATGAGTGCGAATAGCACGTCATTTGATGAGCCTTTAAAGGCTATAAGAGAAAGGAAGGGGAGAAGGAGAGAAATGTAAGACAGATAGTATATAGAAAATGGACAGAGGAAGGAGACGAACACAGAGTCCGGCGCTAGGCATAGAATCTTCGGAGACGGGCTGTGTTCCATGGGTTTGGCTCGAGTCGGTTATCCGATGCATCTCGCAGGCGGTACGCTCCACCAGTCAGGACTTGGTCAATTATGAAGGGACCTTCCCACTTGGGCTTGAGTTTGTCCTTTTTCTTGTCCGACAGGCATAGAACTAATTCGCCAACGTTGTAATTTTTGGCCCGTACTTCTCTGCTTTGGTATCTTCGAGCCTGCTGTTGATAGAATGCGGAACGGGCTTTTGCCACGTCACACTCCTCCTCTAATGCGTCCAAACTGTCCTACCGATCGAGCTCGGCTTCTCTTTCTTCGTACATGCGTACTCGAGGTGAGTCGTGAATTATGTCGCAAGGCAAAACTGCCTCTGCGCTGTACACCATAAAGAATGGTGTGTATCCGGTGGTGCGACTCGGCGTGGTCCACAGCCCCCAGAGTACGGAGTCGAGCACCTCTACTCAGTGTGTGTTAGATTCCTTAAGGGACCGCACTAATCTGGGTTTGATGCCACTCATGATAAGACCATTTGCATGTTCGACCTTTGCCGTTAGTTTGTGGGTGATAGACGGAAGCATAATCGAGCTTGATGCCCATGTTTTTGCACCAGAGTTTTACCTCGTCGACCGTAAAGTTCGTGCCGTTATCAGTGATGATGCTGTGGGGGACGCTGTAACGGTGTACAACCCCGGATATAAAGTCTATCACCAGTCCCGATTCGGCCGTCTTAACAGGCTTGGCTTCTATCCATTTGGTGAACTTATCCACCATGACCAGTAAGTATTTTTGCTTGTGGGTTCTGCCTTTAAGGGGTCCAACCATGTCAAGCCCCCAGACCGCGAAGGGCCAAGTGATGGGGATAGTTTGGAGGGCGGTGGGTGGCATATGGCTTTGGTTTGCAAAGAGCTGGCAGCCGACGCATCATTGGACTAAGTCCTGGGCGTCTGCCCGGGCCGTCGGCCAATAAAAGCCTGCACGGAAGGCCTTGCTTACAAGGGACCGAGCTGCAGCGTGATGACCGCCGAGTCCGGCATGAATTTCAGCCAGGAGGTTCCGCCCTTCCTCTTTGGAGATGCACCTTTGAAGGACTCCGGTAGTGCTTTTCTTATAAAGCTCTCCCTCGTGGACTTTGTAGGTTTTGGATCGCCGCACTATGTAGCGTGCCTCATTTTGGTCCTCGGGGAGCTCCTGCCTAGTAAGGTAGGCGAGGAATGGTTCTATCCACGGGGCGATGACGGCCATTATTACGTGGGCTGAAGGTGTTATTTCATTGGCAGAGCCTCCGGTTGTGTCAGAATGTTCGGTGTCGGGCAGTGCGGTTGGGTCCGGGCTGTTATTGTCCGGCTGCCCTTCCCATACTACAGATGGCTTGAACAACCTTTCCAAGAAGATGTTGGGGGGGGGGACTACATCGCGTTTTGCGCCGATGCGTGCCAGGACATCTGCCGCCTGATTATTTTCCCACGCTATATGGTGAAATTCGAGCCCTTTGAACTGAGCTGACATTTTTAGGACGACATTGCGGTAAGCTGCCATTTTTGGATCCTTGGCATCGAAGTCTCCATTTATTTGGGATATTTCAAGGTTCGAGTCCCTGCGCACCTCTAGGCGTTGAATGCCCATGTATACTGCCATCCGGAGACCATGTAAAAGGGCCTCATATTTGGCTGCATTGTTGGAGTCTGTGTACATAATCTGGAGTACGTATTGAACTGTGTCTCCTGTGGGGGATGTAAAAACGACGCCAGCCCCTAGTCCGGCCAACATCTTGGAGCCGTCGAAATGCATGATCAATTTGAATATGTGCCGTACTCTTTAGGGAGTTCGGCCTCCGTCCATTCTGCGACGAAGTCGGCCAAAACTTGTGACTTGATATCTCGCCGTGGCTTATAAGTTATGTCGAACGGTAGGAGCTCAATGGCCCATTTTGCAATCTGGCCCGTTGCGTCACGGTTGTTTATAATATCGTTAAGTGGTACTTCCGAGGCTACTGTTGGAAATATGCCCTAGAGGCAATAATAAATAAGTTATTATTATATTTCTTTGTTCATGATAATAGTCTTTTATTCATGCTATAACTGTATTATCCGGAAATCGTAATACACGTGTGAATACATAGACCACAATATGTCCCTAGTGAGCCTCTAGTTGACTAGCTCGTTGTGATCAACAGATAGTCATGGTTTCCTGGCTATGGACATTGGATGTCGTTGATAACGGGATCACATCATTAGGAGAATGATGTGATGGACAAGACCCAATCCTAAGCATAGCACAAAGATCGTGCAGTTCGTTTGCTAGAGCTTTGCCAATGTCAAGTATCTCTTCCTTTGACCATGAGATCGTGTAACTCCTGGATACCGTAGGAGTGCTTTGGGTGTATCAAACGTCACAACGTAACTGGGTGACCATAAAGGTGCACTACAGGTATCTCCGAAAGTATCTATTGTTTTATGCGGATCGAGACTGGGATTTGTCACTCCGTGTAAACGGAGAGGTATCTCTGGGCCCACTCGGTAGGACATCATCATATGCGCAATGTGACCAAGGAGTTGATCACGGGATGATGTGTTACGGAACGAGTAAAGTGACTTGCCGGTAACGAGATTGAACAAGGTATTGGATGCCGACGATCGAATCTCGGGCAAGTAACATACCGATAGACAAAGGGAATTGAATACGGGATTGATTAAGTCCTTGACATCGTGGTTCATCCGATGAGATCATCGTGGAACATGTGGGAGCCATCATGGGTATCCAGATCCCGCTGTTGGTTATTGACCGGAGAACGTCTCGGTCATGTCTACATGTCTCCCGAACCCGTAGGGTCTACACACTTAAGGTTCGATGACGCTAGGGTTATAAAGGAAGCTTGTATGTGGTAACCGATTGTTGTTCGGAGTCCCGGATGAGATCCCGGACGTCACGAGGAGTTCCGGAATGGTCCGGAGGTAAAGATTTATATATGGGAAGTCCTGTTTTGGTCACCGGAAAAGTTTCGGGCGATATCGGTATTGTACCGGGACCACCGGGAGGGTCCCGGGGGTCCACCAAGTGGGGCCACCTGCCCCAGAAGGCTGCGTGGGCCATGTGTGGGAGGGGACCAGCCCCTAGGTGGGCTGGTGCGCCCCCCACAAGGAGTCCAAGGCGCAAGAGAGAGTGGGAGGGGGCAAACCCTAGTCCAGATGGGCCTTAAGGCCCATATTGGTGCGCCTCCCTCTCCTCTCCCCTCTTGGCCGCCACCCCTTTGCCATCTAGGGCTGGCCGCACCCCTTGGGGGTGGGAAACCCTAAAGGGGGCGCAACCCCCCCTTCCCCCTATATATAGTTGAGGTTTGGGGCTGCCATACACATGAGTTCTCTCCCTCTTGGTGCAGCCCTACCTCTCTCCCTACTCCTCCTCTCCCATGGTGCTTGGCGAAGCCCTGCGGGATTGCCACGCTCCTCCACCACCACCACGCCGTTGTGCTGCTACTGGATGGAGTCTTCCTCAACCTCTCCCTCTTTCCTTGCTGGATCAAGGCGTGGGAGACGTCACCGGGCTATACGTGTGTTGAACGCGGAGGTGCCGTCCGTTCGGCACTAGGATCATCGGTGATCTGAATCACGACGAGTACGAGTCCATCAACCCCGTTCACTTGAACGCTTCCGCTTAGCGATCTACAAAGGTATGTAGATGCACTCTCCTTCTACTCGTAGCTGGTTTCTCCATAGATAGATCTTGGTGACACGTAGGAAAATTTTGAATTTCTGCTACGTTCCCCAACAGTGGCATCATGAGCTAGGTCTATTGCGTAGATTCTTTGCACGAGTAGAACACAAAGTAGTTGTGGGTATTGATGTTGTTCAATATGCTTACCGTTACTAGTCCAATCTTGTTTCGACGGTATTGTGGGATGAAGCGGCCCGGACCGACCTTACACGTACTCTTACGTGAGACAGGTTCCACCGATTGACATGCACTTGGTGCATAAGGTGGCTAGCGGGTGCCAGTCTCTCCCACTTTAGTCGGAATGGATTCGATGAAAAGGGTCCTTATGAAGGGTAAATAGCAATTGGCATATCACGTTGTGGTCTTGCGTAGGTAAGAAACGTTCTTGCTAGAAACCCATTGCAGCCACGTAAAACATGCAACAACAATTAGAGGACGTCTAACTTGTTTTTGCAGGGTATGCTATGTGATGTGATATGGCCAAAAGGATGTGATGAATGATATATGTGATGTATGAGATTGATCATGTTCTTGTAATAGGATTCACGACTTGCATGTCGATGAGTATGACAACCGGCAGGAGCCATAGGAGTTGTCTTTATTTATTGTATGACCTGCGTGTCATTGAACAACGCCATGTAAATTACTTTACTTTATTGCTAAACGCGTTAGCCATAGAAGTAGAAGTAGTCGTTGGCGTGACAACTTCATGAAGACACGATGATGGAGATCATGGTGTCATGCCGGTGACGATGATGATCATGGAGCCCCGAAGATGGAGATCAATGGAGCTATATGATATTGGCCATATCATGTCACAACTATATAATTGCATGTGATGTTTATTATGATTATGCATCTTGTTTGCTTAGAACGACGGTAGTAAATAAGATGATCCCTTACAAAATTTCAAGAAGTGTTCTCCCCTAACTGTGCACCGTTGCTACAGTTCGTCGCTTCTAAGCACCACATGATGATCGGGTGTGATGGATTCTTACGTTCACATACAACGGGTGTAAGACAGTTTTACACAGCGAAAACACTTAGGGTTAACTTGACGAGCCTAGCATGTGCAGACATGGCCTCGGAACACGGAGACCGAAAGGTCGAGCATGAGTCGTATAGTAGATACGATCAACATGAAGATGTTCACCGATGATGACTAGTCCGTCTCACGTGATGATCGGACACGGCCTAGTTGACTCGGATCATGTAATCACTTAGATGACTAGAGGGATGTCTATCTGAGTGGGAGTTCATAAGATGAACTTAATTATCTTGAACATAGTCAAAAGACCTTTTTGCAAATTATGTCGTAGTTCACGCAATAGTTCTACAGTTTTAGTTATGTTCCTAGAGAAAATATAGTTGAAAGTTGACAGTAGCGATTATGCGGACACTAGAACGCTTATGTCCTTAATGCACTGCTTAGTGTGCTGAACCCCAAACATCGTTTGTGGATGTTTCAAACATCGAACATACACGTTTTGATAACTACGTGATAGTTCAGTTAAATGGTTTAAGTAGAGGCACCGAAGACGTTTTTGAAACGTCGCGGAACATATGAGATGTTTCGAGGGCTGAAATTGGGATTTCAGGCTCATGCCCACGTCAAGAGGTATGAGACCTCCGACAATTTTCTTAGCCTACAAACTAAGGGAGAAAAGCTCAATCGTTGAGCTTGTGCTCAGATTGTCTGAGTGCAACAATCACTTGAATCGAGTGGGAGTTAATCTTCCAGATGAGATAGTGATGTTTCTCCAAAGTCATTGCCACCAAGCTACAAGAGCTTCATGATGAACTATAACATATCAGGGATAGATATGATGATCCTTGAGGTATTCGCGATGTTTGACACCGCGAAAGTAGAAATCAAAAAAAGGAGTATCAATTGTTGATGGTTGGTAAAACCACTAGTTTCAAGAAGGGCAAGGGAACAAAGGGATACTTCATGAAACGGCAATTCAGTTGCTGCTCTAGTGAAGAGACCCAAGGTTGAACCCAAACCCGAGACTAAGTGCTTCTGTAATAAGGGGAACAGCCACTGGAGCAGAATTACCCTAGATACTTGGTAGATGAGAAGGCTGGCAAAGTCGATAGAAGTATATTGGATATACATTATGTTAATGTGTACTTTACTAGTACTCCTAGTAGCACCAGGGTATTAGATACCGGTTCGGTTGCTAAGTGTTAGTAACTCGAAATAAAAGGCTACGGAATGAAACGGAGACTAGCTAAAGGTGAGCTGACGATATGTGTTGGAAGTGTTTCCAAGTTTGATGTGATCTAACATCGCACGCTCCCTCTACCATCAAGATTAGTATTAAACCTGAATAAGTGCTCTTGCACCTAAAGGAATGGTTTATTGAATCTTGATCGTAGGGATACACATTTTCATGCCAAAAGATATAAGATAGTAATGATAGTACCACTTACTTATGGCACTGCCATGTAAGTCATGATGGTATAAAACGCATGAAGAAGCTCCATGTTGATGGATCTTTGGACTCACTCATTTTTGAAAAGTTTGAGACATGCGAACCATGTCTATTGGTGTATATGCATGAAGAAACTCCATGCAAATGGACCGTTCGGACTCACTTGATTTTGGATCACTTGAGATATGCAAATCATACCACATAGGCAAGATGACTGAAAAGCCTCGATTTCAGTAAAATGGAACAAGATAGCAACTTGTTGGAAGCAACACATTTTTGATGTGTGCAGTCCAATGAGTGCTGAGGCATGCAGTGAATATCGTTATGTTCTTACTTCACAAATGATTCGAGTAGATGTTGAGAATATTTACTTGATGAAACACAAGTCTGAATTATTGAATGGTTCAAGTGATTTCAGAGTGAAGTAGAAGATCATTGTGACAAGAGGATAAAATGTCTATGATATGATCATAGAGATGAATATCTGAGTTACGAGTTTTGGCACACAGTTAAGATATTGTGGAAATTGTTCCGCAATTATTACCGCCTGGAACACCATAGTGTGATGGTGTGTCCGAACATCATGGTTGCACCCTTTTGGATATGGTGCGTACCATGATGTCTCTTATCGAATTACCACTATCGTTCATGGGTTAGGCATTAGAGACAACCACATTCACTTTAAATAGGGCACCACGTAATTCCGTTGAGATGACACCGTATGAATTATGGTTTAGAGAAACCTAAGCTGTCGTTTCTTAAAGGTTTGGGGCTGCGATGCTTATGTGAAAAAGTTTCAGGATTGATAAGCTCGAACCCAAAGCGGATAAAATGCATCTTCATAGGACACCCAAAACAGTTGGGTATACCTCCTAATTCAGATCCGAAAGCAATATGGATTGTTTCTTGAATCGGGTCCTTTCTCGAGGAAAGGTTTCTCTCGAAAGAGTTGAGTGGGAGGATGGTGGAGACTTGATGAGGTTATTGAACCGTCTCTTCAACAAGTGTGTGGCAGGGCACAGGAAGTTGTTCCTGTGGCACCTACACCAATTGAAGTGGAAGCTTATGATATTGATCATGAAACTTCGGATCAAGTCACTACCAAACCTCGTGGGATGACAAGGATGCGTACTACTTCAGAGTGGTACGTAATCCTGTCTTGGAAGTCATGTTGCTGGACAACAATGAACCTACGAGCTATGGAGAAGCGATGGTGGGCCCAAATTCCGACAAATGGTTAGAAATCATAAAGTCCGAGATAGGATCCATGTATCAGAACAAAGCATGGACTTTGGTGGACTTGCCCGATGATCGGCAAGCCATTGAGATAAATGGATCTTTAAGAAGAAGACGGACGTGGACGGTAATGTCACCGTCCATGAAGCTCGACTTGTGGCGAAGAATTTTTCACAAGTTCAAGGAGTTGACTACGATGAGATTTTCTCATCCATAGCGATGCTTAAAGTCCGTCAGAATCATGTTAGCATTGGCTGCATTTATGAAATCTGGCAGATGGATGTCAAGACAAGTTTCCTTACCAGTTTTTGTAAGGAAAGGTTGTATGTGATACAATCAAAAAGGTTTTGTCAATCCTAAGGATGCTAAAAGGTATGCTAGCTCCAGCGATCCTTCTAAGGACTGGAGTAAGCATCTCGGAGTTGGAATGTACGCTTTGATGAGATGATCAAAGATTTTGGATTTATACAAAGTTTATGAGAAACTTGTATTTCCAAAGAAGTGAGTGGGAGCACTATAGAATTTCTGATGAGTATATGTTGTTGACATATTGATGATCAAAGATGATGTAGAATTTCTAGAAAGCATATAGGGTTATTTGAACGGTGTTTTTCAATGGAAAGGCTGGATTAAGCTACTTGAACATTGAGCATCAAGATCTATAAGGATAGATCAAAATGCTTGATAATACTTTCAAATGAGCACATACCTTGACATGATCTTGAAGGTGTTCAAGATGGACCAGTCAAAGAAGGAGTTCTTGCCTGAGTTGTAAGGTACGAAGTTAAGACTTAAAGCTCGACCACGGCAGAATAGAGAGAAAGGACGAAGGTCGTCCCCTATGCTTAAGACGTAGGCTCTTCAGTATGCTATGCTGTGTACCGCACCTGAAGTGTGCCTTGCCATGAGTCAGTCAAGGGCTACAAGAGTGATCCAAAAATGGCTCACAGGACAGTGGTCAAAGTTATCCTTAGTAAATAGTGGACTAAGGAATTTTCTCGATTATGGAGGTGGTAAAAGAGTTCGTCGTAAAGGTTACGACGATGCAAGCTTGACACCTATCCGGATAGCTCTGAGTAGAGAGACCGGATACATATAATGGAGCAATAATTTAGAATAGCTCCAAGTAGAACAGTTGTTTGTAATAGCTCCAAATAGAGTGTGGTAGCTGCATCTAGGAGATGACATAGAGATTTGTAAAGCACACACAGATCTGAAAGGTTCAGACCCGTTGACTAAAACCTCTCTCACAAGCAACATGATCAAACATAAAACTCATTGAGTGTTAATCACATAGTGATGTGAACTAGACTACTGACTCTAGTAAACTCTTGGGTATTAGTCACATGGTGATGTGACCTGTGAGTGTTAATCACATGGCGATGTGAACTAGACTATTGACTCTAGTGCAAGTGGGAGACTGTTGGAAATATGCCCTAGAGGCAATAATAAATAAGTTATTATTATATTTCTTTGTTCATGATAATAGTCTTTTATTCATGCTATAACTGTATTATCCGGAAATCGTAATACACGTGTGAATACATAGACCACAATATGTCCCTAGTGAGCCTCTAGTTGACTAGCTCGTTGTGATCAACAGATAGTCATGGTTTCCTGGCTATGGACATTGGATGTCGTTGATAACGGGATCACATCATTAGGAGAATGATGTGATGGACAAGACCCAATCCTAAGCATAGCACAAAGATCGTGCAGTTCGTTTGCTAGAGCTTTGCCAATGTCAAGTATCTCTTCCTTTGACCATGAGATCGTGTAACTCCTAGATACCGTAGGAGTGCTTTGGGTGTATCAAACGTCACAACGTAACTGGGTGACTATAAAGGTGCACTACAGGTATCTCCAAAAGTATCTATTGTTTTATGCGGATCGAGACTGGGATTTGTCACTCCGTGTAAACGGAGAGGTATCTCTGGGCCCACTCGGTAGGACATCATCATATGCGCAATGTGACCAAGGAGTTGATCACGGGATGATGAGTTACGGAACGAGTAAAGTGACTTGCCGGTAACGAGATTGAACAAGGTATTGGATGCCGACGATCGAATCTCGGGCAAGTAACATACCGATAGACAAAGGGAATTGAATACGGGATTGATTAAGTCCTTGACATCGTGGTTCAGCCGATGAGATCATCGTGGAACATGTGGGAACCATCATGGGTATCCAGATCCCGCTGTTGGTTATTGACCGGAGAACGTCTCGGTCATGTCTACATGTCTCCCGAACCCGTAGGGTCTACACACTTAAGGTTCGATGACACTAGGGTTATAAAGGAAGCTTGTATGTGGTAACCGATTGTTGTTCGGAGTCCTGGATGAGATCCCGGACGTCACGAGGAGTTCCGGAATGGTCCGGAGGTAAAGATTTATATATGGGAAGTCCTGTTTTGGTCACCGGAAAAGTTTCGGGCGATATCGGTATTGTACCGGGACCACCGGGAGGGTCCCGGGGGTCCACCAAGTGGGGCCACCTGCCCCAGAAGGCTGCGTGGGCCATGTGTGGGAGGGGACCAGCCCCTAGGTGGGCTGTCGCGCCCCCCACAAGGAGTCCAAGGCGCAAGAGAGAGTGGGAGGGGCAAACCCTAGTCCAGATGGGCCTTAAGGCCCATATTGGTGCGCCTCCCTCTCCTCTCCCCTCTTGGCCGCCACCCCTTTGCCATCTAGGGCTGGCCGCACCCCTTGGGGGTGGGAAACCCTAAAGGGGGCGCAGCCCCCCCCTTCCCCCTATATATAGTTGAGGTTTGGGGCTGCCATACACATGAGTTCTCTCCCTCTTGGTGCAGCCCTACCTCTCTCCCTACTCCTCCTCTCCCATGGTGCTTGGCGAAGCCCTGCGGGATTGCCACGCTCCTCCACCACCACCACGCCATTGTGCTGCTGCTGGATGGAGTCTTCCTCAACCTCTCCCTCTTTCCTTGCTGGATCAAGGCGTGGGAGACGTCACCGGGCTATACGTGTGTTGAACGCGGAGGTGCCGTCCGTTCGGCACTAGGATCATCGGTGATCTGAATCACGACGAGTACGACTCCATCAACCCCGTTCACTTGAACGCTTCCGCTTAGCGATCTACAAAGGTATGTAGATGCACTCTCCTTCTACTCGTAGCTGGTTTCTCCATAGATAGATCTTGGTGACACGTAGGAAAATTTTGAATTTCTGCTACGTTCCCCAACAGCTACTGTTATTGAACACTCTTGAAAGTAGTATCGTAGCTTTCGGGATGCCATGAATACCGCGTACGCAATCTTTTGATAATGCGGGTACCGTGATTTGCACGGAGTGAGGACACTGGACACATAATAGACCGGCTTTTGAAGGGGGGATTTGTGTCCGTCCGTTTCTCATTCGATGACGAGCACTGCGCTTACAACCTGATGTGTTGTTGCAATGTACAATAGCATTGGTTCGCCAATGTTTGGCGCGGCTAGGACTGGGTTTGTTGCCAATATGGCTTTTATTTCATCGAGTCCGGCCGTGGTTGCATCCGTCCATTCGAATCTGGCCCAGTAATGATGTACTGTTTCATCGGGCTCTTGCCTGATTTGGGATATATCACTTATGTTCGGGTGGATGGGTGGAATTAAATCCGAAGCCTCACCCAATCTGAGGCTCAGAGGCTGAGGAATTTCCGAACTCGAAAATTTGGATTCCTGGATGTTGTCCAATGAATCTAGCCCGTCGCCTGACTCTAAGTTCAGGTCTTGAGTGATATCCTCCCCTCCGCGGGTATCCGGCTTGGAGGGATCGGGAATCCGGACGTAGCTAGTCCTTAAGATAGATGAAGATTCGCCGCACTGTCCCTCTACCACGGCAACATGATGGGTGACTTGGGGAGAGTTAATCTCTCTCAGATCGGGTTTAGGCCCAATCTAGTCGTAATCCGTAGCGACTCCTAGGGCGGCGATGCGATCGAAGAGCTCGTTTATGGAGGAGAGCTCCATTGGATCTAACTGCTCGGCGAGTTCCGAGCTGACATGAAGATTGTTTTCGATGGCTCGAGAGGTCATCGTCGGCGCAGAAGCCGAACAGGCGGTCATAAGAAAACCACCTAGCCGGAGGGTTTGGCCGACAGCCAAAGCTCCCTTAGCAACGGTGCCGTCTTTAAAGACGGGGCGAGGCATCCTTCCTGATGGCGACGACATAGAGGAACTCTCAATGAAAGAACCAATGTCGGTGTCAAAACTGGCAGATCTCGGGTAGGGGGTCCCGAACTATGCGTCTAGGCCAGATGGTAACAGGAGGCAAGGGACACGAAGTTTTACCCAGGTTCGGGCCCTCTTGATGGAGGTAAAACCCCACGTCCTGCTTGATTAATATTGATGATATGGGTAGTACAAGAGTAGATCTACCACGAGATCGGAGAGGCTAAACCCTAGAAGCTAGCCTATGGTATGATTGTTGTTCTATATGTTGTCCTACGGACTAAAACCCTCCGGTTTATATAGACACCGGAGAGGGTTAGGGTTACACAAAGTCGGTTACAATGGTAGGAGATCTACATATCCGTATCGCCAAGCTTGCCTTCCACGCCAAGGAAAGTCCCTTCCGGACACGGGACGAAGTCTTCAATCTTGTATCTTCATAGTCCAGGAGTCCGGCTGAAGGTATAGTCCGGCCATCCGGACACCCCCTAATCCAGGAATCCCTCAATGACCCATATAGAAATGATGATAATCTAGCCCAACCGAACTTCGAACCTGTTTAAGGCCCGTGTATTAGGTCGGCGCATTTATGCCCGTCCGATTTCGGCCTGTGAAAGATCCGCATCGTAAATGGGCCACCATTTCGGCCTGCTAAGACCAGTGGGTTATTTGGCACAATCAGGGCCAATATCACTTTCGGTCTATTAAAGGCCCGTGTTTTTTATGGGCTCGAGATATTTACACCTATAAACGGCCTATTGTTACTGAGGGCCCAAATTATGTTTAGGCCCGTTAAAGGCCCACCATGGGCACAAGCCTACCAGAAAAATATGAAAGCTTATGCTGATTTAGGCCCAGATATTTTTAGTGGGATACATGCAAATTTCGGCCCATAATCATTTTTATCCCAATTGGAATGGGCCCGACGAATGTTGGCATGTTGGGCTCCTACGAAGCTTTCAGCCGAATACATTACTAAGATAAACCTACACTATACAAAAATAGCGTCATAATTACTGCAGCCTTTGGTAGCATCATAAATGTTGTATCACAACAAGATAAATTCCAACCATACAACAAAAGGCATATTGGCATAAAGTTTATAGTCCTTGCACATAAAAGCACCATCAGATGTATAGAAGCACAAATCATTTGACCCGAGTGCTAATGTTTCATGCTGTAGAATCTGATGGAGCAGCACGATATTCACCTTTTTTCCGCCATTGCTCTTGAACAACGGAGCGAATGTCTGATAGTCTGGTTTAAAAACCATTCATATCTTGACTACATTCATCAACCACTATTCTTGTCACTATTCTTGTTTCCAAAATGACATCCATTAGGGATTGGACTTGTGTCTGGAGCACAGATATATCACTCTGTCTAGCAGGAAGATTTTTTTTCAGTAGGCGATTTGGACGAGGTTACCTTGACAACCAACCCCGAACTATGAAGGGAGGTGCTTTTTGCATTGTTGGTGGAGAGATACTGACGCACTGCAACAAGAGGTGACATTGTGCCTGTGGTAGCCTTGTCACCTTCGGGTGGTTGTAGCCGTTCAATCATTTGTTCCATAGCTTCCTAAAAGTTTGAACTTGTAGATTAGTGTACCAGATAAGTTACTAATGAGACAAAAACAAGCAAAGTAGGTTACACGTTTATACATAACTTATTTTGGTGAACTACTATAATACATTAGCATGCATTGTAGTGCCAACTACATAATAAAATCACTTTCGAAACATATGTCCATGTAGCATGCCTACTGTATTGTCTATTTCCTCACATTCGTTGACATCTAAGGATAAAGAGACATGGTTTAAAGTAGGATGAACATAGTATGACATCATTCATATCATGGGAAAACAGATATAAAACAAACAAGCTATTTTATCGTTGTGTGCGCACGTGAACATAACAACTAGATTACACATCAAGACTAAAAGAATATCCTTCATCTCTTTTAAACCATGTAAGGTGAAATGATACGTTAAGACAACTATGTATAAAAGAGAACAGAGTAACTGACATTGGCTGCAAACCAAGTAGTTAAATGAACACATCACAGTACCAATCAGTTCAAAGGCAGGAGGAGTAAGGCTTTACAACAGCGGCTTGAAATGGTGTGCTCATGCCCTTTGCTACCTCTTGAGCACTGCGTTGGTTTTCCCTTCAAGAGGAAATGGTGATGCAGCAAAGTAGCGTAAGTATTTCCCTTAGTTTTGAGAACCAAGGTATCAATCCAGTAGGAGGCTACGCGCGAGTCCCTCGCACCTACACAAAACAAATAAATCCTCGCAACCAACGCGATAAGGGGTTATCAATCCCTACACGGTCACTTACGAGAGTGAGATATGATAGATATGATAAGATAATATTTTTTGTATTTTTATGATAAAGATGCAAAGTAAAATAAAAGGCAATGAAAATAACTAATTATTGGAAGATTTAAATGATGAAGATAGACCCGGGGGCCATAGGTTTCACTAGTGGCTTCTCTCGAGAGCATAAATATTTTACGGTGGGTGAACGAATTACTGTTGAGCAATTGACAAAATTGAGCATAGTTATGAGAATATCTAGGTATGATCATGTATATAGGCATCATGTCCAAGACAAGTAGACCGACTCCTGCCTGCATCTACTACTATTACTCCACACATCGACCGCTATCCAGCATGCATCTAGAGTATTAACTATTAAGTTCATTAGAACAGAGTAACGCCTTAAGCAAGATGACATGATGTAGAGGGATAAACTCATGCAATATGATGAAAACCCCATCTTGTTATCCTTGATGGCACCAATACAATACGTGCCTTGCTGCCCCTACTGTCACTGGGAAAGGACACCGCAAGATTGAACCCAAAGCTAAGCACTTCTCCCATTGCAAGAAAGATCAATCTAGTAGGACAAACCAAACTGATAATTCGAAGATACTTGCAAAGATAACCAATCATACATAAAAGAATTCAGAGGAGATTCAAATATTGTTCATAGATAAACTTGATCATAAACCCACAATTCATCAGTCTCAACAAACACACCGTAAAAAGAAGATTACATTGAATAAATCTCCACAAGAGACGGGGAGAACTTTGTATTGAGATCCAAAAAGAGAGAAGAAGCCATCTAGCTAATAACTATGGACCCGAAGGTCTGAATTAAACTACTCACACTTCATCGGAGAGGCTATGGTGTTGATGTAGAAGCCCTCCATGATCGATGCCCCATCCGACGGATCTCCAGAACAGGCCCCAAGATGGGATCCGTGGATACAGAAAGTTGCGGCGGTAGAATTAGGGTTTTGGCTCCATATCTGATTGTTTGGGGGTACGTAGGTATATATAGGAGGAAGAAGTACGTCGGTGGAGCAATAGGGGGCCCACGAGGGTGGAGGGCGCACCCTGGGGGGTAGGCACGCCCCTACCTTGTGGCCTTCCTGTTGGTTGCTTGACGTAGGGTCCAAGTCTCCTGGGTCTTGTTCCTTCCAAAAATCACGTTCCCGAAGGTTTCATTCCGTTTGGACTCCGTTTGATATTCCTTTTCTTCGAAACCCTAAAATAGGCAAAAAAAAAAACAGCAATTCTGGGCTGGGCCTCCGGTTAGTAGGTTAGTCCCAAAAATAATATAAAAGTGGATAATAAAGCCCAATAATGTCCAAAACAGAATATAATATAACATGGAGCAATCAAAAATTATAGATACGTTGGAGACGTATCAAGCATCCCCAAGCTTAATTCCTGCTCATCCTCGAGTAGGTAAATGATAAAAACAGAATCTTTGACGTGGAATGCTACTTGGCATAATTTCAATGTAATTCTTCTTAATTGTGGTATGAATATTCAGATCCGAAAGATTCAAGACAAAAGTTTAATATTGACATAGAAATAATAATAGTTCAAGCATACTAACTAATTAAGCAATTATGTCTTCTCAAAATAACATGGCTAAAGAAAGTTATCCCTACAAAATCATATAGTCTGGCTATGCTCTATCTTCACCACACAAGGTATTTAAATCATGCACAACCCCAATGACAAGCCAAGCAATTGTTTCATACTTTTGGTGTTCTCAAACTTTTTCAATCTTCAAGCAATACATGAGCGTGAGCCATGGACATAGCACTATAGGTGGAATAGAAGGGTGGTTGTGGAGAAGACAAAAGGGAGAAGATAGTCTCACATCAACTAGGCGTATCAACGGGCTATGGAGATGCCCATTAATAGATATCAATGTGAGTGAGTAGGGATTGCCATGCAACGGATGCACTAGAGCTATAAGTATATGAAAGCTCAAAAAGAAACTAAGTGGGTGTGATTCCAACTCGCTTGCTCACGAAGACCTAGGGCAATTTGAGGAAGCCCATAATTGGAATATGCAAGCCAAGTTCTATAATGAAAAATTCCCACTAGTATATATGGAAGTGACAAGATAGGAGACTCTCTATTATGAAGATCATGGTGCTACTTTGAAGCACAAGTGTGGTAAAAGGATAGTAGCATTGTCCCTTCTCTCTTTTTCTCTCATATTTTTTTATTTGGGCATTTTCTCTTTTTATGGCCTCTTTTTTTCGGCTTCTTTGGCCTCTTTTTTATTATTGTTATTTTTCGTCCGGAGTCTCATCCCGACTTGTGGGGGAATCATAGTCTCCATCGTCCTTTCCTCACTTGGGACAATGCTCTAATAATGATGATCATCACACTTTTATTTTCTTACAACTCAAGAATTATAACTCAATACTTAGAACAAGATATGACTCGATATGAATGCCGCCGGCAGTGTACCGGGATATGCAATGAATCAAGAGTGACATGTATGAAAGAATTATGAATGGTGGCTTTGCCACAAATACGATGTCAACTACATGATCATGCAAAGCAATATGACAATGATGAAGCGTGTCATAATAATGGAATGGTGGAAAGGTGCATGGCAATATATCTCGGAATGGCTATGGAAATGCCATAATAGGTAGGTATGGTGGCTGTTTTGAGGAAGGTATATGGTCGGTGTATGATACCGGCGAAAGGTGTGCGGTATTAGAGAGGCTAGCAATGGTGGAAGGGTGAGAGTGCATATGATCCATGGACTCAACATTAGTCATAAAGAACTCACATGCTTATTGCAAAAATCTACAAGTTATCAAATCAAAGTATTACGCGCATGCTCCTAGGGGGATAGATTGGTAGGAAAAGACCATCGCTCGTCCCCGACCGCCACTCATAAGGAAGACAATCAATAAATAAATCATGCTCCGACTTCATCACATAACGGTTCACCATACGTGCATGCTATGGGAATGACAAACTTTAACACAAGTATTTCTCAAATTCACAACTACTCAACTAGCACATCTTTAATATCACCATCTCCTTATCTCAAAACTATTTTCAAGCATCAAACTTCTCATAGTATTCAACACACTCATAAGAGAATTTTATTTTTAATGTTGTATACCTAGCATATTAGGATTATTTAAGCAAATTACCATGCTATTTAAGACTCTCAAAATAATCTAAGTGAAGCATGAGAGATCAATAGTTTCTGTAAAACAAATCCAGCACTGTGATCTAAAAGATATAAGTGAAGTACTAGAGCAAAACTATATAACTCAAAAGATATAAGTGAAGCACATAGAGTATTCTAATAATTTCCAAATCATGTGTGTCTCTCTCAAAAGGTGTGTACATCAAGGATGATTGTGGTAAACTAACAAATAAAGACTCAAATAATACAAGACGCTCCAAGCAAAACACATATCATGTGGTGAATAAAAATATAGCTCCAAGTAAAGTTACCGATGGAAGTAGACGAAAGAGGGGATGCCTTCCGGGGCATCCCCAAGCTTTGGCTTTTTGGTGTCCTTAAATTATCTTGGGGGTGCCATGGTCATCCCAAAGCTTAGTCTGTTGCCACTCCTTGTTCCATAATCCATCAAATCCTTACCCAAAACTTGAAAACTTCACAACACAAAACTTAAAGTAGAAAATCTCGTGAGCTCCGTTAGCGAAAGAACACAAAAGACCACTTCAAGGTACTGTAATGAACTCATTTGTTATTTATATTGGTGTTAAACCTACTGTATTCCAACTTCTCTATGGTTTATAAACTATTTTACTAGCCATAGATTCATTAAAATAAGCAAACAACACATGAAAAACAGAATCTGTCATAAACAGAATAGTCTGTAGTAATCTGTAGCTAGCGCAAGATCTGGAACCCCACAAATTCTAAAATAAATTGCTGGACGTGAGGAATTTATCTATTAATCATCTTAAAAAATAATTAACTAAATATCACTTGCCAAATAAAAATGGCAGCAGTTCTCATGAGCACTAAAGTTTCTGTTTTTTACAGCAAGATTAACAAGACTCTCCCCAAGTCTTCCCAACAGTTCTACTTGGCACAAACACTAATTAAGCACAAAAAACACAACCAAAACAGAGTCTCGATAAATAATTTATTACTAAACAGGAGCAAAAATCAAGGAATAAAAATAAAATTGGGTTGCCTCCCAACAAGCGCTATCGTTTAACGCCCCTAGCTAGGCATAAAAGCAAGGATAGATCTAGGCATTGCCATCTTTGGTAGGAAATTCTTCAATGAGGCATCTACCATCCTTAGGAATTTCTTTCTTTTTATTGATTATCAAACTTTTAGGCACAAGATCGAAAAATTCATTTGTAACAAATGGTTCCTTAATGACAGAACAAAAATTAGGATGAATACTTATAGATTTGAGATCTGCAGTTTCTCTGCTAGAGGATTCACCTTTATTTTTAGGAACATACATGAGCTTGGCAATTTTAGTTGGAGGTCTTGGAGTATTCTTTAAAGAAGAAAAAGTGGTTCCCAAGTTGGTAATGATATCCTCAAGTTTATCAATTCTAGTGGAACCATGATTTATTCTTTCATTAACTATAGGTTCCTTCTCTTTAATATTTTTCAAAGTTACTCCTACTTTAGATCCATATTGGGTAATTTGGTTGGGGATCTTTTTATCGAAATTTTCAATTAACTCAATGGTAGCAACTTTATTTTCAATAATTTCAAGTTTTTGCATTACATGCTCCAAATTTAACATAGTTCCATTAACCAAAAGAGGTGGTGGGCCAAATAAATCTATCATAGCATTATAAGAATCAAAAGTGTGGCTACCCAAGAAATTCCCTCCGGTAATGGTATCAAGGACATATCTATGCCAAGGAGCAACGCCTACATAAAAATTGTGAAGAAGAACGGAAGTAGATTGCTTCCTGGTAGATCTATTTTGAGCATTGCAAATTCTATACCAAGCGTCTTTTAGATTTTCTCCCTCCCTTTGCTTAAAATTTAGAACTTCATTCTCGAGAGTCAACGGAGAAGATAGAGGACTTGCCATAACGACAAGCAAATGGAATAGGGGCAAACGGAAAAGAGAGGGAGGATAGAGAGTGAGGGCGAATAAAACGGCAAGGGTGAAGTGGGGGAGAGCAAAACGAGAGGCAAATGGCAAATAATGTAATGCGGGAGATAAGGGTTTGTGATGGGTACTTGGTATGTTGACTTTTGCGTAGACCTCCCCGGCAACGGCGCCAGAAATCCTTCTTGCTACCTCTTGAGCACTGCGTTGGTTTTCCCTTGAAGAGGAAAGGGTGATGCAGCAAAGTAGCGTAAGTATTTCCCTCAGTTTTGAGAACCAAGGTATCAATCCAGTAGGAGGCTACGCGCGAGTCCCTCGCACCTGCACAAAACAAATAAATCCTCGCAACCAACTCGATAAGGGGTTGTCAATCCCTACACGGTCACTTACGAGAGTGAGATCTAATAGATATGATAAGATAATATTTTTGGTATTTTTATGATAAAGATGCAAAGTAAAATAAAAGGCAATGAAATAACTAAGTATTGGAAGATTTATATGATGAAGAAAGACCCGGGGGCCATAGGTTTCACTAGTGGCTTCTCTCGAGAGCATAAGTATTTTACGGTGGGTGAACGAATTACTGTTGAGCAATTGACAGAATTGAGCATAGTTATGAGAATATCTAGGTATGATCATGTATATAGGCATCACGTCCAAGACAAGTAGACCGACTCCTTCCTGGATCACTACTATTACTCCACACATCGACCGCTATCCAGCATGCATCTAGAGTATTAAGTTGATAAGAACAGAATAACGCCTTAAGCAAGATGACATGATGTAGAGGGATAAACTCATGCAATATGATGAAAACCCCATCTTGTTATCCTCGATGGAAACAATACAATACGTGCCTTGCTGCCCCTACTGTCACTAGGAAAGGACACCGCAAGATTGAACCCAAAGCTAAGCACTTCTCCCATTGCAAGAAAGATCAATCTAGTAGGCCAAACCAAATTGATAATTCAAAGAGACTTGCAAAGATAACCAATCATACATAAAAGAATTCAGAGGAGATTCAAATATTGTTCATAGATAAACTTGATCATAAACCCACAATTCATCGGTCTCAACAAACACACCACAAAAACAAGATTACATTGAATAGATCTCCACAAGAGAGGGGAGAACTTTGTATTGAGATCCAAAAAGAGAGAAGAAGCCATCTAGCTAATAACTATGGACCCAAAGGTCTGAAGTAAACTACTCACACTTCATCGGAGAGGCTATGGTGTTGATGTAGAAGCCCTCCGTGATCAATGCCCCCTCCGGCGGAGCTTCGGAACAGGCCCCAAGATGGGATCTCGTGGATACAGAAAGTTACGGCAGTGGAATTAGGGTTTTGGCTCCGTATATGATTGTTTGGGGGTACGTAGGTATATATAGGAGGAAGAAGTACATCAGTGGAGCAACAGGGGGCCCACGAGGGTGGAGGGCGCGCCCCCTACCTCGTGGCCTCCCTGTTGGTTGCTTGATGTAGGGTCCAAGTATCCTGGGTCTTGTTCGTTCCAAAAATCACGTTCTCGAATGTTTCATTCCGTTTAGACTCCGTTTGATATTCCTTTTCTTCGAAACCCTAAAATAGGCAAAAACAACAATTCTGGGTTCGGCCTCCGGTTAGTAGGTTAGTCCCAAAAATAATATAAAAGTGGATAATAAAGCCCAATAATGTCCAAAATAGAATATAATATAGCATGGAGCAATCAAAGATTATAGATATGTTGGAGACGTATCACCCTTTATCTTGCTGGTGTGGCAATCCTTGAATATTTGCACTGCATTCCGTACAGGTTCTTTTTGGTCCACACAGGGTTTCCTCTGTATTTGGAACAAGTCAATACAGATATGATAATATGGCACATAAAAAAGAAGGAAGTAGCAGCTATTTACATGAGCCTCGCAGTGTGCAATATAGCTACGAGATCCTGTTGGCTGTTGGAATTTCACTTTAGAACGATTGGTCTTGTTCTTCAAATAGTTAGCCTAGAAGAAGATACACTTGTAAGGCACATACATAAATACAAGTTCAATATGTGGTCTGATCAAATACATATAGCCTACCTGATACTTTGGATCAGACCAGTGTTTAACGAGGGCTGTCCAGTCTTCATCTGTAATTTATTCCACTAGAGATGTTTGGGCGATTTCATTGTTAGCCCTGCCTTCAAAGTGAGATTTTCTAATGTGGTACCGATACTGTCGCAGAGCAGATTGAAAAACATGAGTGCATGCTTGTTTAGTTGCATCATCTTTCATATCCAACTTGAACCTGATATGTTGAAAAAAGAATGTGAGTCTTATTAGGAGGAAGCTATAAAGTATGGGACAGAGCAAGACAATATTACTTATTGCAATGAATAACATTACTTATGGATAAATGGTCAAGGAAGGTGTTAAACTGGGTATTGTCTTTCTCATTCATGTACTGGATCTACGTTGGGAGGATACATGCATGACACCGAATGGCAACGGCTGCCTCTGATACTAACTTGGCTGACTCTGTAGCATCACGTGGCCTTTTTAAACCTGCCTCAAAATGGATCTCCATTCTTCCTCCTTTAGATTTTGTTATTCTGTCAAGCATTATCCCTGATGTCTGTTTCCGCTTGCGCTGTGGTGCTAGTTCAACAACGAATATGGAAAGTGTTAGTGTACATCAAACTGCGAGAGTACATATAAAGGAGCATGCAACTGCAACTTGACTCGGTCAGGTACCATCTTGGTGTCAATGCTCATGAGGTTCATTTGATCTTGCCAAGTCCTGTTGTGTCAGCAGTGCTTCGGAAGTAGTGTTAGGTGTGAAGGCAGCTTGGGAACTGGCCAGTTTCGGAGCAAACAAATGAGTAACTCGTTGAGATGCTGGTACAGTTGAAGCGGATGCTGCAGCTGGTGGAGTAGGTGATACTGTGTTTGTAGATTTGGACCTTCTACTACACTATAAGTACCAGCAGAATCTGGACAACAGATCCTTTTCCATTTCTCCCGACAAGTAACACCACTCCCTACTATATTATTTTCCTTGCTCTTTTTTGACTTTGCCATGTCAAGCCGTACCCACAACACAAAAGAATAAAATCGCTCTTCAGAACTCATTGATGCATGATACAGACAAGCAATACTTTGATGTAAGACAACCGTATGAGGATGGAATATGTAAGAAAAATAGGACGACATGACATATTCACAACTACGATGTGTAAACTAAGCAAAAGGATTTTCAAGAAAATAGAAGTAATGCAAGCTAGACACCATATGAAAGATGCAACCAATATCACTCTATCAGGTAAAAAGTGTCTCATCGTAAGTGCCATTTCAAGAAATTAGAAGTAGTACAAGCTAGAAGACAATGCAAGATGCAACCTATTGGAGATATGCCCTAGAGGCAATAATCTATGATGATATTTCCTATGTGTTTATGAATAAAGATAGTCCTTGGACATTATCAATGATGTGTATCAGCAAGTACGTGACTTGCTTGTGGGACTATGCATTGTATGATGACTGTCCTAAGAGGTCCCTAGTCGAAAGGGTTGTGTGGACGCGCAACCAACTAGACTAACATATGACACGGTCGATGGCTTGGTCTCACTAACCATGGTGCATTGGATGCTAACCGGATAATATGGACTTGGAAGGATCTGGTCGGATTCGACGTAGTCGGATCCGAGTGGAGATAAGGTCCGAGTCGGACAGATCCAACTATGAGACGCAGCGATATGTCATCTGTGAGTCTCTAGTACAATATATGTTCTATGTCCTAAGACCTGAGCTGACGCATGTACTCGGGATGGTGACAGACTTGCTTTGGGCCGACCAAACGCTACTTCATAACTGGGTAGTTATAGAGGTAGGTTTCGGGTTTGTCCAGAACCATGCTGCGAGACGTGGTCGAGCAAGATGGGATTTGCCCCTCCGATCAGGAGAGATATACTCTGGGCCCCTCGTGTGATCCGACCAGGATAAGCATGGCCATGCGACAAGGATTATGAGATAATCCAGTTTGTGGTCGGCATCACTGGAATGAGAAAGAGGTCGGGCTAGCATAAGGATGACAAACTCGCCTTGAGCCCGACAACAAATATCGTATGGCAAAAGGAATGGAAGTATGATGTACAGGCTCGCCTAACCAGCTTCATAGTCTGTTTGGTGTTCGGCATGCCTTGCTAGAGGCCGCTACCAACTGTGCAGTTCGGAGGTGATCCGAACTGCAACCAAGCCGACTTGAACCTAAGGGGTCGCGCGCTAAAGGGAAGGAACCTACGAGGTCGGGTCCGAGGACACTGGTCAGATGTGATCCGAGCTGTATTCGGATTGTGGCCGAGTAGACTTATGGGCTTTAGTGTCCGTGCGAGGCCCAAGTGTTGAGCCCGTGTCTGACGCCTATATAAAGTGGAGGTGCCGCACATTCACCCGTTTTGATGGCTTCGGCGCTGTCACTAGGTTTTGCATGTGTTGCGAATAGACACCTCCACTCGCTGCCGATTGTGTGATCGGACCTAGCAGTCCGCCGCATGACGTTCCTCCTGCACGCGCGGATACTGTTAGAGGCGATGCACTTGCGCCGCTCCGGCGAACCTGTACGTGGGAACCGACTACCAGCTATACGAGGGAGATCCGATGAGGAGGAGACGATCCACGCGGACGCGCTACCCCAACTCTTCTTCCGCTGCACGGCACTGCGCGTCTAGTGGTAATGAACTGTGATCCATCTCCCGTAGCATTTTCTTGGTTGTTCGGCGCATAGGAAATTTTTAGTTTGCTATCGACGCACCCTACTGTAGAACCCAACACGACCTACATCACAGTCCTAAGTTAAATGTGTCTTATGGGTAAGTGATCGTTGCAGCTATAAGTTGTAAGCTACGCAGATGCAATTCAACATAATTAGAAGCAATATAAACTAGACATCATACGGAAAATGCAATCACATATAACAGTTCCAAGTTAGAGCAAGCACCTGTGATGGTGGAGTAGGGGAGATGTGCTCATCATGTACACGTATGTTGTAGAAACAGGAACACATGTCATATTCACAGGCATTATGTGTAAAGTAAGTAGATGCAATTCAACAAAGTTAGAAGCAATACAAGCTAGACATAATAAGCAACATGCAACAGCAGATAATAGTGAAAAGTTAGCGCAAGCACATGTGATGGTGGAGTAGGGGAGATGTGCTCATCATCTACACAGCTACGTTGACTATCCAGCCTTGTGTTATCTTCCAAATCTTGTTGGGAGGATGGCGGAGTAGAATCTATAGAGACCCCCTGTTTGAGCTGCTCCGAAGGACCACCATCATCCACTGCTGGACTAATTTCCTTCAGCTGTAATGATTTTGCATTGTGAAGTCAAACCGATAAGAAAAAGGAATAAAATTTGCTCTTCAAAACTCATGCATGCATGATACTGACGAACACTACTCGGATGAAAGGCAAACACATGATGCGAGGATGGAATATGTATGAAAAACAAGATGGCGTGACATATCCACACCTATGATGTGGTAACTAAGCAGAAGGCATTTCAACAAATTAGAAGCACTGCAAGCTAGACACCATATGAAAGATGCAACCAATATCACTCTGCCAAGTTCAAACTGTATGGTGTTTCAACAAATTAGAAGCAGTACATGCTAGAAATCATATGCAAGACACAACCAATATCACAGTGGCGACTTAAAGGTGCCTTATCATAAGTGACTGATGCGGGATATGCAATAACAGTAGTCTAATGTAAGAACATCGTGTGATCAGATATAGTATGTTCTAGAAACAGGAACATATGCCATATTCAGAGGCATTATGTGTCAAGTAAGCAGATGCAATTCAACAAAGTTAGAAGCAATAGTACAAGATAGACATCATATGCAACATGCAACCACATATAATAGTGCCAAGTTAGAGCAAGCACCTGCGATGGTGGAGTAGGGGAGATGTGATCATCATCTACACAGCTACGTTGATTGTCTAGCCTTGCGTTGTCTTGCGAATCTTGTTGGGAGGATGGCGGAGTAGAATCTATAGAGAACCTTCATTTCAGTTGCTCGGACGGACCACCATCATCCAATGCCTTGCCAATTTCCTTCAGCTTTATTGATTTTGCATTGTTAGGTCAAACCGACAAGAAAAAGGAATATAATTCGCTCCTCCGAACTCATTCATGCATGATACTGATGAACACTACTCTGATGAAAGGCAAAGTCATGATACAAGGATGGAATATGTATGAAAAAATGGACGGCTTGACATATTCACACCTATGATGGGGTAACTAAGCAGAAGGCACTTCAACAAATTAGAAGCACTGCAAACTAGACACCATATGAAAGGTGCAATCAATATCACTTTGCCAAGTTAAAACTGCCTCGTCATAGGTGGCGTTCATCAAACTAGAAGAAATACATGCTAGAAATCATATTCAAGACGCAAACCAATATCACACTGCCAACTTAAAGGTGTCCCATCATAAGTGACTGATGCAGGATACACAAGAAGAGTAGTTTAATGTAAGAACATGGTGTGATAGACAGATATAGTATGTACCAAAAACAGGAAAGTGTGTCATATTCACACATATCATGTGTAAGCTAAGCAGATGCAGTTTACACTAATTAGGAGCAATACAAGCTAGACACCATATGCAACATGCAACCAGATATCACACTACTAATTTAGAGCAAGCACCTTGGATGGTGGAGTAGGGGAGCGGAGACTTGGACCTTGTAATGCACTATCAGTACAAGGAGAATCGGTACAGATGCTCCGTTTACGTTGCTGCAGAGGACCACCATCATCGCCTTCCTTACTCTTTTCCTTCCTCTTTCTTGATTTTGCCTTGTCAAGTCAAACCCACAAGAAAAAGGAATAAAATTTGCTCTTCAGAACTCATTGATGCATGATACTGACGAACACTACTTTCATGTAAGGCAGCCGCATGATAGGAGGATGGAATATGTATGAAAAATAGGACAGTGTGACATATTGACATGTATGATGTATAAAGTGTAAACTAAGCACAAGGTGCTTGAACTTGTCAGAATCAATGCAAGCTAGAAACCATATGAAATATGAAACCAATATCACTCTGCCAAATTAAAACGGTGCCCTAACAAATGTATTTGACCAAATTAGAAGCAATACATGGCAACAGGCTAGAAATAATATGCAATATGCAACGAATAAAGGTGACTCGTCGTAAGTGATTGATGCAGGATATAGAAGAGAGGTAGTTTGATGTAAGAACAAGGTTAACACATAGATGTAGTGTGTACCAAAAATAGGAAGGCATGCCATATTCACATGTATAATGTGTAAACTAAGAAGATGCAATTTACCCTAATTAGAAGCATTACAAGCTAGACACCGTATGCAACATGCAACCACATATCACACTGCGAAGTTAGAGCAAGCACCTATGATGGTGGTGTGGGGAATTGCGGTCATCAACTAGAGAGCTACGTTGACTATCTTCATTTAGCCTTGTTGTTTCTTGAGAATCATGTGGGGAGGAAGATACTGCACTCTTTAAACGAGTATGGCGTCTCAAAGTAACCCACTGGGGTGGCTGTCTCATCTTAAGTGATTAACGAGGGATACAAAAGAGCATTAGTATGAGGTACGAACATGGTTATTAGACATATGTAGTATGTATCAAAAACGGGAAGGCATGTCAATATCAAAGGTATAGTGTGTAAAGTAAGCAGATGCAATTTAACCAAATTGGAAGCAATACAAGCTAGACACCATATGCAACATGCAACCACATTTGACAGCACAAAGTTAAAGCAACACTACAAAAAAATACACTTCCGTGATGATACGTGTTTGTCACAGTAGGTCGCGCTTTTTGTCATGCATGTACATCCATGACGATTTTATGACCGAATCAAGATAGTCATACATGTGCTATCATAGAAGTGTTCCATGACATTACCAAAATTATCATCACGGAAGTGTCCACTTCCATGACGATAAGTCGCGCGTCATAGAAGTGCTTTCGTCAAGGGTGACCGACATGTGGCATCCACCGTAACAGAAAGCCGTTAAGCTATCGGGTCAGGTTTTGGATCCAATAACCCGTTAATAGCCCCGACCAATGGGGATTTTCCACGTGTAAAATCATCATTGGCTGGAGGAAACACGTGTTGGCTCACCGTTGGGACAGATGTCATCCGCTCATTGGACCGAAGGCGCCTATGATACGGCGACATGTGGCACGGCCCAACAGAGGCCCATTCCTATGAAAAGGCCGGCCCGTTTGACTTGGTCAAAAGGTGGCGGGCTGGCCCATAGAAAGCCTGTTAACGGCTTGTTCGCATATAGCCCATTTACAGCCCGCTAACCCAGGGCCCGTTACGCCCTATCCGAATTAGGCCTAGTAGCATCATCTGGGCCGTCCAATATGATTCAGCCCATTTTAACTTCCGGCCCATGTGTGGCCAATGACTTCTTTCGGCCCGTATGAGGACCTTTGTAACTCTTGGCCCATTAACGACCCATGGTGAAACTGGCCCGTAATGAACGGTGTATCACTTTATACCCATTAACGGCCCATTATTCCATTGGGCCGTTTCCAGCCCAAGTTATCTTTCGGCCTTCTCAGGGCCCATTGATTCTTGGGCTCATTTGCAGCATTTGGTTACATACGGCCCGTTACTGTCATTTTCTGCTTGTTGGCCAAATTCAGCCTATCGTTACAGTCGGCCCGTTTGCGGACCGTTAATACATTGGACCATTTTCATGTCAAAAAAACCCGTTGGGCTGTTTTCATAGATTTATCAAATACAGCCTATTAACGACCTGTTATGGTCCTCGAATAGTATGGCCCATGATTGGCGAAATGATGATATGCCCCGTAGAAGGCCCATGGATCCTACGGCCGTATGAGGCCCATGGATAGTACGGCCCGTAGAAGGCCCATGGATCGTACGGCCCATAGAAGGCCCATGGATCGTACGGCCCGTAGAAGGCCCATGGACCCTACGACCCGTAGAAGGCCCATGGACCCTACGGCCCGTAGAAGGCCCATGGACCCTAAGGCCCGTATAGAAGGCCGATGGATCCTATGGCCGGACGAAGGCCCATGGATCATACGGCCTGCAGGAGGCCCATGGTTACAACAGTCCGTGTGTTGCCATGATTATTTTGGCCTAGTTACCAAAAATAGGCTATTGTGGCCACTATAAAAAAACAGAAAAAGAACTGCAGTGACTACAAGCAAACAACTAAACAAGACAATAAGGAAATAAATAAGCAAGCAATTAATTCTAGCCTATTACCGCTACTACACATATTACATCCACTGGGCATCAAAGTTCGCCACCAGTGCAAATATAGGGAACAAAGCAGCACATTACATACACTGGCCTTCAAAATTGGCCACCGGTGCAAATAAACACGGCAGCAAAACAAGAGCATAACTGAAACAACTTCAGAAGAGCCCAAGAAATATTATCCTGGGTATCCACCATGCTGGCAATAAGCTTAGTAAGCTGATTAGCTTTGTCCTGTTTGGCGCTAAAATCCTCCAACGCATGCTGTTGCACCAGAAAGTATGCATCTGAATGCTCTAGGGACTTCCGCAGTCCTTCCGCTTCTTGTCGCGGCACAGCTGATCGATGCATTTCAGCTTGTAGTTGAGACTCAAGAAACCGAACTGATTCAGACAATGAGTTTGAATAGCTTGTGCAAGCGGTAGTGGCCAGTAACTCGAACACTAAACCAAGACAGGACTTTGGGTTTGTCTCGCTGTCTTCAAGATAGTCTTCCTTAGATATTTTATCAGCTTTGTTGGAGACCAACAAGGATGTGTCACTATCCTGAACCTTATCTGCATTACTTCCTTTACCATTGCTTAATAAGGCACTCTTCCCCAATATTCTGTCAGCATTCTAAAAGAAGAAACAAGCAGACACATAACAAGTTTAGCATGTACTAGTATATGAAACTCATTTCGGTGAACCAGTTCATTAGTAAGGTGGGAAGGATTAAACTACCAAGTCTTCTATTGCCAAGTACTAGTACATAATAAAAGCATCAAATAAACATATATCTATGTCCTATGGTCACTGCATTGTCTTGCCAAATCAAAATAGAGACACGGTTCAAATCATATCAGTTCAAGACAAAGCAGTAGTGAAAGAATACAAAGCGTGGGAAACTAAACGGCACAACAAGATTTCAGATGGGTACCACGGGTCTACATGTACAACAACACTATTGGCTCTGTTGTGATGCTAGTAATGTGCATGATATGAAAGTCAACTATATACACAATTGAAATTGAAATCAACAGAGCTATTGATAAGAGCAAACCTATTAAAGAAACATGTGTGAACATACCTACTTTTCCATTGGAGTTTCGATTGGATCCTTCAATTTAAAAATAAGTTTGTATGAGTAAATACAGTGATACAAGAGCAAAGCAATCATAGTTAAAAAAGGCGCGCCTAAGTGAGCGCTTAAGCGCGCATAGGCTCTAGGCGTTGGCAAAACGCATTGCGCATAACTACGCATAATTTGTGCATAACTGCGCATAAGCATGCGCTTTGGTCAGTAAAGCGCAAGGCGGTGACAAAACACACAATTAACGCCTAGCGCTTTTTTGAACTATGATAGCAATGGAATCTTAAATTAGAACAGTTGTTCTTCAGGTTTAGGCACTTGTTCTACATGAACAGAGTAAAGTAAGACGCAAGAATATAATACTTAAAAATAGAAAATGAGCTCATAGACCTTACCACATTCTTGGTTCGGGACCAGTACAGAACAAGGTGTTCCCAGTCATCGTCGAGTAAATGTGTCTCAGGAGAACGTACGGGAATTTGATGAGTTTCTTTGCCGGTGAAGTACGTTTTCTTCAGGTAATTCCGATACTGCCACCAAGCATTCTTGAAGATAGCAGAGGTATTAGCACAGGTTACCTCATCCTGAGTTTCCAAATCGGTCCTTCTCTATAGAGAAAAATGGGAAAATTTGCTGCATTATAACCATCATGGAGGTAGGATGTATGGGACGAAGCAAAGTAATTGCCATGAATAACATTACTTACACATAACTCATGGACAAATACCTGGAACTAGCATTTTCCTTCATCTTCAGTATAATATTTAGAAGATGGGAAGATACACACATATGATTTAAGAACATCAAATGCGATAGATGCTAAACTACGACTAGCTGGTTGTGCTTCCTCCACAGGAATAGGCGTACTAACTGGTGGAGTTGGGGTTCGCCGTGATAGTACTGGCCCTTTGGGCACTGGAGCTGCCTTACTAACTGCTCTTGTTTGGGAGCTCTGTGGTGGAGATGGTGTTGTGTCAACAGGAACTGGGTTACTATTGGCTGGGGTTGGGGTTAGATTGGGTGAAGCTGGTTCTCTATCCATCGTAGTAGGGGTACAATCTGCGAGAGTTTGGGTTATGTGTGGTAGGGCTGGTTCTTGTGCATGTACAACCGGGGTGCTATCTCCACCAAGAGGTAGCACTGTTTTATTTGAAGACCGTGTTTTTAGTCTGCTAGATACTGGCATCACCCGCTCCAATTCAAATGGCTGAAAAATAGGAAACATAGTTGAATGTACATACATTGTATGAGAGACAGATGCAATAGATAGTGTGGAAAAAAGAGGGCATGAAATTGTTGACATGTATATTGTTTAACTAAAACGGATAGCATGGCATAATTTCACATATATGATGTCTATCTAAACTGGATAGCATAGCATAACATAATTCAAAGATATGATGAATAACTAAATAGGATCGCATGACATAATTCACCTACATGTTATCTAAGTAATCAGGATCACATCATTTAATTCACATATGTGATTTATATGCTAAACAGAGGGCATTCGATATGATGTCTGAACTAAGAACATGGTGTTGAATATTGTGTATATGATGTCTAAACTATGCAATGCAAGACATCGTATGCATGATATGAGCAGTATAACCATGCCAAGTTAGAGCATACACCTCAGTGGGGGAATAGGACTGGTCATCTGTCTCTGAATCCATCTCCGAGGAGCTATCGGGACCCAACAAGAGATCTGCTTCGACAGGTAGCACTGTCTGCTCTGAAGGCCTTGTTTTCACTCCAGATATTTCCATCTCCCACCCAAATGGCTGATTCACAGGAAGAGTAGTTTAATGTACAAACATTGTCGACAAATGGAAATGTAATGAAGAAAAGGATGGGCAAGATATCATTCAAATATATGATGCCTGGTTAAACAGGATGGCATTGCACATTTCACATATATTATGGCTGGCTAAAAGACATGAGACTGCATAATTCCCATATATGATATAGAAACTAAACATGTGGCATTACAGAACCTGTCTAAACTAAGCAGATGACATATATGATGTCAAAAGTAGGCACTTCAAGGCAACATATGCATGATATGACTAACATCATCATGCCAAGGTAGTGCAAACACCTTGCGGGGTAAATAAGAGTGGCCAGCGGCGTCTGAATCCGCCTCAGAACAGATATCTTCCTCTGGATTACAATCTGGAGAGGGGTGGGGAGGGTTTGCCATTGAACCCACCATGGAGCGATGTCTGCATGACATTGTATTGCTGCGCAAAACTCTTCTCTTTTTCTCTACATGTTCAGCATGACTATGTACAATATCTGACATGCATACGAAAAAAATATGGTGAGATTATGTAAGGAGAGCATGCAGAAATTTAGAGTGATGGTAACAACTAGTGGATCGACATTTTTCCGTTGAACCAAAATAGCCCTAATGGATCGACGCGAATGTATAGTAATAAGTGATGCAACAAGTGTACAACCTCTTTGTCGTAGCCGTGTCGACCTCAGCATCATTGGGTTGGTCGCTGAAGCAGTTGAGGCAGAGGTGGCTGTCAGAGGTGTGGAGGAAGATCTGAGGAATCTGTAGACGGCGTCTAGGGCACTGCTCTGTTGTGATGGATCGTTCTGTCATTGGAGCAGCTCCGGTGAGCCGTAAGACGTCAAGGCTGAAGCAGCACAAGACAGACATCGTCAATCTCAAGTGGGATTCTAATAGCATCTCCAATAGATGATGTAAAATGGATGTAAAATTAACATCACCAAAAACCACCTGACTACAACAGATGAGGTAAAAACTGTTGACTCTGAACTTAATTGTCGAAACTGAAATTTACTGTGGAATCTGAATGCTACTGTCGAAACTGAACGCAATGGTAGCAGAGAGGCACTTGACATGTAGTTTAGGGAGGGCCTGCAGTTCATCTTCAACCCGCACCCCCCTGAGCCACCAGCCACCACCGGCCGAACCGCCGGCCCTAGTGCCGCCTTGCCGCCCCAAAACAACTCGCCACCGCCACCCCGGCCAGCCCTCTAGGCCCCCCGCCCCCACCCTGAACCCTAAGATAGATAGTGGGGTACCTCTCTGGCGAGCCCCCGTCCCCGCTGTGGGTGGTTCTTCCTGAACTCCAGCGAGCCCCCCAACCCCTGAAAATCGACTGACCCAAAAGTCGATTCAGCCGACTGAAGTGTGGCTTAATCGGAGCAGAGCAGCAGCACGAGCAAGGGGGAGAGCAGCAGCAGCTGGGCGAGCGAGCGATCGAGCGAGAGCCGGAGCAGTAGCAGTAACACGAGCGAGCGAGCGAGAGCCGGAGCAGCAGCAGCAGACACTACAAAAAAAGACACATCCGTGACATGTTGGGCTGAACGAATTTTTTTTCTGTCATACATATGACACTTCTATGATGATAATTGTGACAAAACCCGGTATCATCATAGATGTGGTGGGCTCCTACTTCTATGACAAAAAATCATGACAGAAAATGGGCTTTTCATCCTGGGCGGGCCGGAGACACAGCTGCATGACATTCTTTGGGCCGTCCAAGACGGAAAAAACCATGGTAGAAGCGAGGGGGAGGAAAATTTCCGGGAGTTCCCGGTTACGGTGGGAGGTCGGGGCCGAGCGATGCACGTTTCTCTCATACACATACGCGCGTGTGTGCGAGGCGTTGGATCTAACTGAACCCGAGCGAGGCGTTGGGCTCTAACTGAACTCGAGCGATTGCACTGCAGGCTACACGTTACTGAACCCGAGCAATCGATCGATGGCTGTTAACTGAACTCGATCGAGCGATTCCTTCGCTACTGCTGCTAACTGAAGCTGATCGATGCTGCCTCTGGATGAACAGAACCCCGATCGATCGAGTCGGTTGAGGCTAGATGAACAGGACCCCGTGGAGGGCTGGATGAACAGGACCACCCCGTGGAGGGCAGGATGAACAGTAGACAGTGGAGGGCAGGATGAACAGTAGCCCGTGGAGGGGTGGTTGAACAGGAGCCTGTGGAGAGGGCTGGTTGAACAGTAGCTGGTGGAGTAGCACGCGGTGGAGGCTGGATGAACAGGAGCCCGTGGATGAACAGTCGTAGGTGGAGGCTGGAGGAGGTCGATGGTGGATGAACAGTAGCTCGTGGAGGCTGGACGGGGTCGACGGTGGAGATGAACAGTATCCCGTGGAGTCCCACTTTGCGGTACGCCACACCCCTCCCGATGAATAGGACCCCCGTTTCGACCGTAGCGCTCCAACACAAGTCCGTTTCGTCCGTTTTGCGATACGCCACACCCCTCTCGATCAACAGGACCCCCGTTTCGACCGTAGGAGGTCCGTTTCCTCTGTTTTGCGGTACGCCAGACCCCTCCCGATGAACAGGATCCCGTTTCGAACGTGGCCGGTCGAACACAAGGCCGTTTCCTCCATTCTGCGGTACGCCAGGCCTCGTTTCCATCGCCTGTTCCGTCCAAGCCCTCCCGATGAACACGACGCATTCCGTTGACTCCCCATGAACACGACGCATTCCGTTGCCTCCCCATGAACAGGACGACGACGCTGTTTCTCCATTCCGACCCAGCAATGTACACGAGCCCTGGCCGTACGTATGCGCGAGTAGGCGTTCGAGACCCCGCCCGTATGTACACATACGTGGCCGTATTTTCTTTCTTGCACCCTGGCCACTATACGTACGTGTACATGCTACGTGTGTGCCTCTACTACGACACGTGCGCGCCTCTACTACGACACATGCGCGCCTCTACATCGACCAGTATGTACGTACACGTTCGCGACCAGAATGACAACGAAGATGGGTCCCGACTGTCAGACACTTGCCTGCGAAGATGTAGCTGGTGGGTCCCAGCAATCAGGGGGCGAAATACGGTGGCCCGTCTGGTGGGTCCCGCTGTCAGGTGGAGCAATAATTATTTTGCACGTAATAAGGAGGCACTTCCTTGCTGTGGCCATGGACCCAGTTGTCAGCCTCTCCACGTACAGTCCACGTCCGATGGAAGTTGTCCCTTGACCACATTGACCACGCCGCGCCGAGAGCACCAGGGCGGTGGACGACGGCGAGGCCTAGGAAGGGGACGCTGCGGAGCCGGGAAAGACGCGGCAGTGGATGCCCACGCGTAGAGGAGTACGCGGGTTCACTGGTTCGCTGTGGTGTGAGGCTGTCGTCGCCGCAGAATAACAGGGGGTGTGGGTGAGTAGAGGGATGGCCTGGCCAGCGGTGGGAGTAGTAGGGGGCGGTGAGGCCTCCGCCGCATCGCAGCCGGCCACGGGAGGCAGGAGCATGAGGTACGACCGGCGCTGGTTTGGGCGACTAGAGCAAGAAGACCAGAGGTTGAAGAAGCACTACGGCCGTTGGATCGACATCGTACGGTCATTGGAGCTAGAATCGTGCATATTGACTAAGTTGACAAGGCCCTCCGTCCCCATCAACTTAGTAGGCCCACAAGTCAGCCTGCCACTATACTGGGTCCCAGCTAATAGGGGGAGTATTCATTTTTTTGTGCGTAATAAGGAGGCACTTCCTTGCGTGCGAAGATATAGTTGGTGGGTCCGAGCTGTCAGCGGAGGTAACATTTTTTTCATGAAATACAGAGGCCCTTTCGGTGGGCCCCCGATGTCAGGTGGAGGAATCATTATTTTGCGCATAATAAGGAGGCATTTCCTTGCGTGCGGCCGTGGACCCAGCTGTCGGCCTCTCCACGTAAAGTCCACTTCAGATGCATATCGGTCATTGACAACGTTGACTAGGCCGCGCCGAGAGCACTAGGGCGGTGGACGACGGCGAGGCCTAGGAAGGGGATGACACGGAGGCAGGGAAGACTCGACAGTTGTTTCCCATGCGGAGGGGAGTACAATTGTACGAGGTTTTACTGGTTCGTTTGCCGTCGCCGGAGAATAACAACAGGTGTGGGTGAGTAGAGGGATGGCTAGGCCAGCGATGGGAGTACGGTCGGGCGGTGAGGCCTGCACGGCAGCACAGCCGGCCGCGAGGAGGAGGGAGCAGGCAGTCCTGCCGGCGCTTGTTTGAGCAGCTGGAGCAGGAAGAGCAGAGATTGAAGAAGCACGACGGCTGTTGGATGGACATCCAACAGTCAATGCTTGTGCGTCAACCTTTTTTTTAGGAAAGCCTCAAATCTGTGTTAAATAGCATACAACCCATCTGCCATTATTTCTAATAATTTACAGCCCATTTGCTAATTCTTAAGGTTTTTTTGGAGCTTGTATTCTTTTTTAGCATTACAGCTCATATTGTGGCAACCGTTAAAAAATTATACGAAATTTTGCATATTTCGGTGTGGTCCGAACTGTTTTTAATCCCGAAATTTCGACTCACATTCAAACGGATTTTAAATATAAATGTATATCAATATAAAATCCAACAAATTCTCCACACATAAAAATTAATGTAATTTGAAATCTTGAAATGAAAAAAAGATATTTGAAACTAATTGCCGGTTTGATGTGTTTTAAAAATGTACAACCCATTTCTCATTACTGATGGGCCATTTTCTCGGCCAGCTGAATGAAAGCTCTCCCCCGTCTTGAAAGAATTGCAGCCCAACAGGCCTGACAAAGCGACTTACTTGGAAAATCACAAAAAAACTGGGCTGTGGCCGTGGACCCAGCTGTCAGCCTCTCCACTCACAGTACTCTTCCGATGGAAGTCGTTCCTTGACCACATTGACCATGCCGCGCGAAGAGCACCACTGCGGTGGACGACGGAGATGCCTAGGAAGGGGACGACGCGGCAGTGGAAGCCCGCGTGGAGAGGACTACGAGGGTTCACTGGTTCGGCTGCGGTGTGAGGCTGCCATCGCCGCAGGGCCTGGCCAGCGGTGGGAATAGTAGGGGGCGGCGAGGCCTCTGCGGCAGCACAACTGGCCACGGGAGGCAGGAGCATGCGGCACGACCGGCGCAGCTTTGGGCGGCTGGAGCAAGAAGACCAGAGGTTGAAGAAGCACTACGGCCGTTGGATGGACAACGTACGGTCACTGGAGCTAAAATCGTTCATATTGACTAAGTTAACAAAGCCCTTCGTCCTTGTCAACTTAGTAGGCCCACAAGTCAGCCTCCCAACAAGGTGGGTCCCAGCTAGCCGGGGGAGTATTCATTTTTTTGTGCGTAATAAGGAGGTACTTCCGGTGGGTCCGAGCTGACAGCGGGAGGAACGTTTTTTCGCGAAATACGGTGGCCCATCTGGTGGGTCCCATCAGTCAGGGGGAAACAATTTTTTTCGCAAAATACTAGTGGCCCCTCCAGTGGGTCCCCGCAGTCAGGTGGAGGAATAATTATTTTCCGCGTAATAAGGAGGCACTTCCTTGTGGCTACCGTGGACCCAGTTGTCAGCCTCTCCACGTACAGTACTCTTCCGACGGAAGTCGGTCGTTGACCACATTGACCACGCCGCGCCGAGAGCACCACGGCGGTGGACGACGGCGAGGCCTAGGAAGGGGACGACGCGGAGCCGTGCAAGACGCGGCAGTGGATGCCCACGCGGAGAGGAGTACGAGCATTCACTGGTTCGGCTGCGGTGTGAGGCTGCCGTCGCCGCAGAATAACAGGGGGTGTGGGTGAGTGGAGGGATGACCTGGCCAGTGGTGGGAGTAGTATGGGGGTGGTGAGGCCTCCGCGGTAGCACAGCCGACCACGGGAGGCAGGAGCAGGCAGCACGACCGGCGCTGCTTTGGGCGGCTGGAGCAAGAAGACGAGAGGTTGAAGAAGCACTATGGCCGTTGGATGGACATCATACGGTCACTGGAGTATTGACTAAGTTGACAAAGCTCTCCGTCCCTGTCAACTTAGTAGGCCCACAAGTTAGCCCAACAATATGGTGGGTCCCAGTTAGCAGGGGGTATTCATTTTTTTGGGCGTAATAAGGAGGCACTTCCTTGCGTGCGAAGATATAGCTAGTGGGTCCGACCTGTCAGCCGGGGGAATGTTTTTTTCACGGAATACAGAGGCCCTTCCTGTGGGTCCTAGCTGTCAGAAGCATTTCCTTGCGTGCAGCCGTGGACCCAGCTGTCAGCCTCTCCATGTACAGTCCAGTTCTGATGGATGTCGTTCATTGACCATGTTGACCAGGCCGTGCCGAGAGCACCAGGGCGGTGGACGACGACGAGGCCTAGGAAGGGAACGACACAGAGCGAGGGAATACTCGGCAGTTGTTTCCCACGCGGAGGAGTACGAGGGTTTACTGGTTCGTCTGTCGCCGCCAGAGAATAACAACAGGTGTGGGTGAGTAGAGGGATGGCTAGGCCAGCGATGGGAGTACGGTGGGGCCGTGAGGCCTGCGCGGCAGCATAGCCGGCCGCGGGAGGAGGGAGCAGGCAGTCCCGCCGGCACTTGTTTGAGCGGCTTGAGCATGAAGAGCAGAGATTGAAGAAGAACGACAGCCGTTGGATGGACATCCAACAGTCACTGCTCTCGTGTGTTGACTAAGTTGAAAGGGCATTGCGTGTGCGTCAACCTTTTTTTATGAAAGCATACGCGTCAACCTGTAGTAGGTGCACAAGTCAGCCTCAAATCTGTGGAAAACAGCATACAACCCATCTGCCATTATTTCTAATAATGTACAGCCCATTTGCTAATTCGTAAGAATTTTTTTGGAGCCCATCTTCTTTTTGTTAGCATCACACCCCATATTGTGGCCACGGTTAAAAAGTATACGAAATTTTGCATATTTCCGTGTGGTCAACTGTTTCACATTCAAACTATTTTGAAAAATAATTTATATAAATATAAAATCCAAATAATTGTCCACGCATAAAAATCAATGGAATTTAAGATCTTGTAATGAAAAAAAATTGAAACTAATTCCCGGTTTGATGTGTTTTAAAAATGTACAGCCCATTTCTGGGCAAACCGAATGAAACTCTCCCCGTCTTGAAAGATTTGTAGCCCAGCAGGGCCGATAAAGCAAGTAGGCCTTGTTTGGGTATTTCTTTTAAAAAATAGAACTGGGCTAGCCATTTTCAGCAAGAAAAAAACACAACTGGGCTCATGATGTGGTAAACATAAATAAAACCCTGGCTAGACGGGCCATAGCCCCCGCACAGCCCCGTTGTTACCCTGATCTATTGATAAAACTAGTATAAGTAACAACTGCTTGTTCCTAAAAAAACTGCATGACTTGCTGGGTCCCTGGTGTCAACCGCTCATAGTGTAATTCTCTTGTTTATTGACTACGTTGACAATGGCGTGAGCCCAGATGTCCAACCAATTAGGAGGAACCATATTTTTGGGCTTGTACTATAGAGGCACTTGCTTGCGTACTACCATGACGCTGGTGGGTCCCTACTGTCATCCTCTCCACGTACAGTCATCTCCTTGTTCCTCTCGGTTGTTGACGACGTTGACAACGCAAGAGGGCGGCGCACCGCACACGGCGAACGAACCAAGGCCGCAAGGCAGAGGACGACGGCGAGGCCTCGGACGGAACGAAAAAGAGCCGTTGAAGATGCACCGGTCCAGTCGCAGGCGGAAGGGAGTACGAGGGTTGACTGGTTCGGGCACGGGTGCGTGTTGGGGCTGACATCGCCGGAGAATAACAGGACATGTGGGGGAATAGAGGGAGGGACTGTCCAACATTGGAGGGTACGTACAGTAGGGCGGCGGAGGCGCAGCCAGCCATGGGAGGCGGGAGCAGGCGGAACCGACGGGGTGGTTTGGTTTGGGCGATTGGAGGAAGAAGAAGACAAGAGATAGAAGATACACGACAGATGTTGGATGTCAATCCAACAGCTGGTAGGCAGAATCGTTTGTTGACTGGCTAGTAAGTCGACACCACCTTGGATAGGCTATTTCCTCGCAGGTCCCAAATGTTAGAATCCAAATCTGTCATGGTCATGCAGCCTTTCCTATGAAAATTTACAGCCCATTTGATGTGCTAGTTCGAAATAAGTTTGTGGGTGCTGGTGGGGGCTAATCACTTGGCTTCTGTAATGCACAGTGAGCTCAAGCAGCCGGCGAGAGTGATGTTATTTCCCTTGGCTTGGATTTGTTACAATATTTCACTCTAAATTAAATGAATGGCAAGCCATTTGCCTTGTTTCAAAGAAAATATGATAGTCACAGCCGAGTTGAAAAGGGCAGGAACATCTAACTCTAGCTTACAAACTGTACAAAAGCACGAGGGTTAATTGTTCATCAGGTTTACAAAAAACCAGATTGAAAAGGGCAACAACATCTAACTCCAGCACTGTTTTCGGCAGTCACAGTCAAATGGATCGGTCAGGTCCATAGAATGAACATCCTGGGTCATAAAATTTATTGGATTATGACCACAATATGTTGTAAATAGAAGCCCGGCATGTTCAGAAGCTCTTTTTCCCACCTGAAACTTCTTTTTTTGCTCTTTGACATACCCATCTGTCAAAACCATGCTGCTGATAAACTTAAGCTTGCTGGACAATAGTAACCTCGCATTCAGCAGGAAGAATGTGACAAATCTTGTGTTTGCACGGTTGGCTACATATCGTTCTAGCGTTATTGTCTTCAATCTAATCTCATGAGAAGTGAGAAAATCCCGATGCTTACCAATCCACCGATTGGTTATAACTTTCTTCCCCCGTCCTATTGCCTAAGTAGACATGAAGATTGAAAACAGTTAAGGTCTAAAAGAAGAGTGTCGAAAGAGCAACAACTGAACGGTTAATTCTAGTACACTATATGCGGGCTTCCAATGTGCGTGAAACTATCACCTTTATATACAACTTCTCCAGTCATGGAAAGCATTGCAGCAAGCCAATAATCTTGTTTAGATCAAAACTATCCATTTGGATATATAAGATATTAACAGAATCCAGCACCATTGATAGGCCATCCATGGAGAAACTCTTCATTGAGCATAGAACATAATATTAGTACAAAATGTGTACTCCAAGATGATATATAAATTATGCGCAGAAATTTAAAATGCAGCTTATGGTTACAAGTGTAGATGATAATATAAAGTACCTGAAGAACTATGGAGCTAAATACCATATTTAAATGAGCACAGAGATCATGTATTACACCCAACGTCTCCAGTTTAGGCGCAGAGAGGACGGTTATTTGCAACGGTGAATAACTAGAATCAAGGATCAACCTTTGGAGTGAAGGGGCATCTTGGATGATGAGCTGACTTCCGTCAAAAGAAATTCCAATTCTTACAAGGTTGGGCAAATTTATTTGGAGACAACCGATTCTAACTGTGAAAACAAGCACCAAGCACTCTAGCGCAGGGCAACTGGAGTGGGTGATGTTGTGCAATGAGGCCTCCGATATACGAACCCGCACAAGTGAAAGTTTCTTGAGAAATGGGAGTCGAAGGTTTAGTACCAAATTGTCTGGTAGGTAGAACTGCGCAAAGGTGGCGGTGTGGAGAGAGGACGAAAACCCCAAGATGGACATCAGTGCTGAGGGCACAAGTTCATGGCGTTCGGTATGTGGTATGTGATTTCCATGGGAATAGTAGAACTCAAGCAGCTGTAGTTCTGTGAATTCAGGGGATTCCAGCCAGGCGTCCACTGTGCAGGGCATGGTATGCTTGCTCAGGTAGCATGACGGGATGCAGAGGCTTTGAACAGAGCCCTGGTGGGAGGAGATGATGGCTCTGGGGATTTCAATGTCATTGAAGAGAGATAGCTGACGATAGTCGAGATTAAGGGGAACAGCGCGCCATAGAGGGCACCACAGAATTGAGAGGACTTGGGTGCGGCAGCAATCCTTGGTGGGGAGATGCGAGATGATCTCCCCAAGGATGGCATCCAGGAGATCGCTGATGCGGTCCACCCGAGATTCTATGGGTTCCTGGGATCCGGTGGGGGCGGGGTCACCGCTTCTCCCCACGCTGCCGGGTGCGGGATCTACAACAGGCGTCGCCGCTGGCGGGAGCCTCATCTTCTTGGCGCTGGGGTCAGCCGACTCCATTTTCCTCGAGGGCGCCGCGTCGCGCTCACGGATTTGAGCAGAGTAACGAATGACGAGCCTAGTTGTAGTGCGAGCGAAGAAGAAGGGGAGCTGGGGGTTTTCTGTAGGAGTGAGGAAGAAGGGGAGTTGGGGTTTTCTGTAGGAGTGAGGTGAGGAATTTGGGGGTACGAGTGGAGCGAGCTGACGTGAGGTGGGTGGGAGCGAGGAGGAAGAAGAGCACCCAGGTTTTTGAATTGATTTTACTATTTACTAGTGTGGATGGGCTGTTTTGTCTTGGGACCCGAGAAACAATTACTACTAGTACAGTGGAGGCACTCTACAGCTACCCAGAAAAATAATTACTACTAGTACAATGGAGACACTCTACCGCTCCTGGCTCCTCCTAGGTCATTGAAACGTCTCCCTCTACTGAATGTCGTTATACTTTTGTTCACCGACATGCGAGCCATGCAACGCGCGGGCCCAAATGCCATCCACCAAATTAGAAGGCAGTATGCAGGCGGAGAGTCACCCCGGTCGTAGTGCAGCAGTAACGAGCCGTCATATCACAAAACCCCACCTTCCCGCAGTCTAAGTTTGACGGACGAAGCAACCATCATTTCACTCTTAGCTGAATCCCCTTCTCCCTCACCGTCTTCAAGAAAGGCAACACTTGCATCTGCCACTATTCTTCTCTCCGAACGAAGGGAAGGTAAGAGGATCCGTGATGTTGGTATATTTTTGTTCAGAGGAAAAAAAGAACTTTTGCAAAGCAGTAACCGATCCTCACTCTCTTTTTTGTTTCATTGTCATTGCGATTGTGTTTTCCTTTCAGTGGACTCCTAGTATTCGTTAGTTTCATGATGGACCAAGGAGAACCAGGCAAAGATCTGCCGATATTGGAGCAGACGCGGGAGGCTGATCCCCATGAGACAGTGAGCTCCAAGAAGATGGAGGCAACCACCAAGGCGACCCCAGATACTGAGATGGTCAATGCCCCATTTGAGGTTACAACCCCTGTGGCACTGCTGGAGCATTTTTCCCCCTTCGAGGATGTGTCCCCCCCCCCTGCTGAGCTGCCCAAGGTGATTTCCTTCTTTGCCGATCTCGATTGTGGTTTTTCATCTAAGTATGTGGTGATTTTTTTAGAAAAGGAAGTATGTGGTGATTAATAATGCACAATTTTATTAGCTTCGATGCCATGGTATACGTAGTGGTTCAAATAACTTGTGTTTCTTATACTGAAAAGTAATTCGGAATTTGTTTCTATTTCAATTAGAGCCCTGATGCAGACAAGGATTGTGTGGTTGTACATGTCACTCGCTATGAGGCGGACGACCTGAATATACGCACTGGGAAAACAGAGTTCCTCGGCTGTTGGATCCTGGAAGCCATTTGCGGTTATACCAATGAAGAGTTGTATTCCAGCCTCACTGTTGTCAGGCGTGTTGTCCAGGGTGTACTAAAGCACAAGAAGTTCAAAGATACTCCTTCGTTTGTGAGGAATACTGTTCTTGTCAAGCTTACGCAGGAAGATGATGTGGCATGCCTCCACAAACAAGTTTATTAGTGGCATGGCCACAAGGTTGTCTTCATGAAGGTTCACATGATTGAGCTGTTGCGGGACGTCCTCGATGATGTTCATGGCAAGGTCCGTCTTGTGTCCAGCCCAAATTAGATCGAGGCATGAAATAGTTGCCCTAGCTAGTGTTTAATAGTAGTTTGGATTGTGTCTAATTATCCGAACCTTGCCTGTTATCGACCCCTCTGGGGATAGTACTCTGTTTGAATCCTTCTATGGGAACTGCTGCTACTTTTGTGTGCCCGTGAATCATGTGAGAACCATCGTAATTGTTGCCGAAACAGATGCGTCCTCACTAGTTTTTTCATGAATATGGCATGGTAAGACATAAGTTGTCACGGTTTATCATACGAGCAGTGTGTTTTATGACGAAATAGAGCACTTGTTTGAGAACCGTGCGCCGACGTATACATAAGTACTTGTAAACACTGTTGGTGCTACCCCACTTGTAAGCAGTTGTGCAAAACACGACACATTGGCTCAGCTCGCTTCAACACTAGGCTATCGACCAGCTAACAATCAACAATCTGCTGTCTGACATATAAGCAACTATGTATCTTGTTACAGTGGTTCATGCAGTTAATTGAGGCCACAATGTAATAAATTCCAAACGTTCACATGCTAGTCCAGCTCTCATGTGGAACACTCACATTAAACTCGTCTTCATAAAAAACTTGAAAAGCATAAGTTAAGCAATTTTATACATCTCAATGATTCATAGAACATAACAAACATATACTAGTTCACAACAAAAGACAAAGTTGTGAGAAGGTTTACAAATCAGGAAAAAACAAGCAAGGCTTCTCTCTGAGCAAAGGGCCTCCCAGCAGGCTTAAATTTCCTGGAGTTCACTCTGGTTTTTTCTTGTTGCCACCATTCAGGGTTAGGTTCTCTCATTCCAGAATAACCTATTATAATTGTGGTATCAGCTGGAATGCTGAACTGAACCATGCAGTGTACTGACCAGCTGAAATGCTTGTGCATTCCACTAAATTTAAGCACCGCTATTTGCAGAAATAAGCAGACCACAAAGCCTCTTGTCCGCGCACCTGTCCAAAAAACCACCGTGTAGCCGTGCCAACAAGTCCTTGGTCCATGGATGAACTGGTAGAAAGTGCATTCCGGACTAGGATGCAGTTGTTTTCGCTCGTCCCTGCACTGCAATCAGGAAGTAAAACGTATGAATCAGCTTCTTTTAGATTGCGTTGGTCATTCTACCTTAGTTACTACCAATGTAGGGATACCTTGAAGACGGGAGGTTAGACGACGACAGCGAGGGATAGCCGTCTCATTTTGCGCAGTTGTACTAAAGCTGAGGTGTGTGCTTTTGATTGTGCGGATAGAAACGATACGGAGACAGACATCCTAAAACGATATGGAGACAGACATCCCTGTTTGCGCAAATAAGATATACGGTTATTTAAATAGTGACAAATATTACTACTTTCCCCCGTTTCCTCTTAGAACCAAGTCCTTGATTCATGCTACAGCTTCCCCACTTTCTTCCCTGTTTGAACCAACGCTATGAGTCGACTGTATGAAATAGCTTTACTTCTAATCTACTACTACTATAATGCGGCAGTTTTGAAATTGGATTTACCACTCCATCTTCGGTTCTCCCGCCCAAACAAGCATTGGCTCAAAATCCACCGTTCATTTCGCCTCTCATGCATATCACTGCCGTCCATCAAACAAAGGATGACATGATCTGATGGCTAAGAGATGCCGGATTTGCTCCCGCTCCTTGTGCACATGGCCGACTCTGCTCTCCAAGTAAACAAATAAAGAAGTCCCCGTTGAATCTGGATTGCACCTACTGAAGCTGAGAAATGTCTGGAAACTGCTACCACCTCCTCACATGCAAGTACGACAAGTTGGCAAATAGCTAGCACATTTTGGTTCCCCGTTGTCACCTGGGAAATAAACACTCTACTACTAACTAATTTTTTTAGATTACTGTAAAAATGGATTTTTTAGATGTCGCTATACTGCAAAGTTTACACTATTCACATAACATAACATTGCATGGCTGATGCTAGATAAAGTTTTATTCCGCTTCATCGAGAAATGTAATATTTTTATTATTCGCAGAAAAAGTGTAATATTTTATTCCAGTCATAGATAAGCTATACCTCAAGCTAATACAGGACATGAGTGTCTGTCAGACCTAAATGACTTATTTAGTTGCACAAAATAGTCCATAAACATGCACGTAAACCGTCAAACAACTCTGGAACTATACATCAGTGGAACCCAGGAAATATCATATAATAAAACTACAACTTTTATCTTGTAATCAAATTCTTACTTGGAACTCAGTTTGATTTGTGCAAGTGATTTGCTTCTTATTTCAGAATAGTCCTTAGATCATGCAAACAAACACACTATGATATCTACTCAAGATACGAGTACCCATTTCTCTCTCTAAAAAGAAGGTATATGAGTATCTATCATACAGAACATACGTGCAAAGCACGTGCCTTAGTAGAAGTCTAGGTGGCTTTGGAACAGCGGACGGAAGTAGAAAAGGATCCATACGAAGGGAGCTGGGGCAGTAGAGCAAGGCAGGTTTCGAAGGAATATATACCTGAGGGTCGTCGGCATGTTGCAAAGACGGCGTCGGGAGGCCGCATCTTGGCCACAATACCGCAGGAAGGAAGAAGGGGTCGGAGGCCCTCCCGAGCCGGCGCTCTCTCGGAGAGAACGACACGGCCGCCGATTGGGATGCGCGGGCAGCCGTTGTTCTCCTTCCTCGCCGCTGACGACAGCGTGAATGATGCACCTACACCCCTGCCCCGGTCGAGGTTGACCGGCTGGATTTGTGACCAGCCATGAGCTGAGAGAGAGTGTGGCCACCTATGTGTTGCTTAGATCTGGAGAGCATGAGACACTGAATGAGAGGAACCCTAGTAAAGCAAGCGCTAAGGCTCCTGCTTTTATATATAGTGGAGTGACTTTGTTGTACCAGCTTCAAAAAAATGCGCTCCTACGTGTACCCGCGAGTCGGTGTGAGAGAACTAGTGCGTGCATGCACCGCTTCTCTTCGTGAGAGTACAATATACTATGCCCAAGAACGTTCGCCGCAAGAGTAATAGTACAAGTGTGTGACGTGTGAGCTAAAATAAAATGTGCGCGCCGTCTTTTGTTTTTTAGAAGTTCTGAGGGTAGGGTGTGAAGAGCACATATGTGCGTGACGTCTACCTGCAGATAGACAGTGGGTGCGACGTGCGAGTCTGCGAGAGGAGAGTCGTGACTCGTGAGGGTGCGTGTGCATGAGAGAGAGGGGGGCACGTACCAATGCAATGCATGTGTCCGTAAATCATTATCCGATAAACGTTCGCCACAAGCCTTTTCCTGACGAACGCCATAAGGACCATTAGATCGGCATCCGACAGTGTCAGTTTTGCCATGTCATTTAACAGAACAACCACTCCTCCTGCACACAAATCTTCCACGTGAGTGTTAGCAACTGCCGTATGCTCCCTCCGTTCCGAAATGCAGTGCATATAGCTTTATTGAAAATTCGAACCTCGCAAACTTTTACCGAGTTTTCGTGTACCAAATTGCACATGTAGAATACCATGTATATATCATTTCATTGATCTTCGAGAGGTAACTATAAAGTTGGGTGAGGAGTCTACAAAAAAAGACCATCGTATCACCCGCAGCAATTTCAAGCATCCTTTAGTGTCGAGGAATATCATAGGAACTCTATATGATATGATTTTTATAGGATTTTTTTCCTTCAGAGCCAATTTGTTCATAGGAATAGATTCATATACTCCACATTTCAAAGGAAATAAACATGATATCATTTCTATAGCTTCATAGACACTTGGTTCATATGAATGGATTCCTATACTCCCTTAATTTCAAAGGAAAATAAACATTAGCGTATATTCAATAGAAAAGTTCCTATGATATGAACCAAATTACATCTCTTTTCTAATCCCTCCTCATAGGAATTGAGAAACATGTCATCTCTATATTCAATAGAAAAGTTCCTATGATGTGAACCAAATGACATCTCTTTTCCAATCCCTACTCATAGGAATTGAGATTCTCCATGTCATCTCTTTCCCTACAACTTCCATGTATACATCTTCTATTCCTAAATAGATAGTACAACCCACTAGTAGCTTTTTTTCCAAAACATGCAACTATGGCACAAGAACTATATAGTGTGCCAATAACTTTGAAAGATGGTCGCTGGATGAAGCTAACCCGACAGTGCAGAGATAGGCAAATCCGAGCATTACTGGCCGTTGGATATCATCAACATTCCACCAGATCTACCACATGTACAATTTAGAAGACTCCATGGTTGAACTTAAGCATAATGCACAAACCTCAAAACACAAGCACTTCTCCTTTGTTCTAGAATCTTCTGTATCATAATTGATTATTTTTTTCTAAATGAATTGCCATTATTTGTTTTTTACTTTATGATTTACTCCCTCCGTTCCAAAATAGATGACCCAAGTTTGCACTAACTTTGTACAAAGTTAGTGCAAAGTTGGGTCATCTATTTTGGAACGGAGGGAGTACAATGCACAACCCCATGAATCTTAACATTTTTATAAAACTTATTGATTTTGAATGAGATGAACTATAAGAACTAAGCGAACATCTACATCATGCATATATGACTCAAAGCTTTACATCCTATAGTGTGTATTTATTCATAATTTGGTTTCAAAATCTCATGCGTTCAATACATGTGTACCTTACTAGTTTTGAGTAGAGTAGCAAATTTCACGTGGCCCCGGGTATATCAAAATGCAGGGCCCATGCATCATTGCCTTTCGGTCGAACCTACGTCCATAATTTTTTGTATGTACTATATCTCCACTGGTCCCCGAACCCAAAATGCTGCCTCATTCCCGTAAAACCAAGAGGCCCACACATATTTAAGGCGTCGGCTCGAACCCGTTTACTACGAGGTGGCCCCGCATGCCGTAGTACTCCTACAAACCCTACCGCCGCACTCATCATTGGTTTTCTTCAAGAGGACGAGGGAGAAGCCCATTTGTAGTGGAGGCGCTTTCAAAAAAAAGGATCTGTAGTGGAGACCCCTACCCTAGGGTGCCCTAGGTAGCTGCCACACGCATCATTTTTTTCTCTTTTCTTTATGCTCTTGCGCCCTAGAGTGAAATGATGGTTGCTTCATCCGTCCATCTTAATGCGGGAAAGGTGGGGCTTTGTGATTTGACCCCTCATTGCTCATTTTCTACTACTTCGGCGCTACGACCGGGGTGCCTCCAATTCCAACCGCTGCTCCAAACTATAATTTGGTGCATCGCACGTGGAACAAGACGGTGGATGAGCCACATGTCGGCCAAAGGGGTCCTGTTAAGTGTGTCGCCATTTCGTGTGCGGACTGACCCTGCTTGAGTTGCTACGCCAACACGACAGGAGCAGCCTACCACTTGGTTTTGCTCCTTGGTGAATCTCGACTATATTGATGTAAAAAGATACGTGCTGAACTACCCTCTCCGTCTCGTTTTTTTTATTTTTAGGCGTCTCAGTTTATAGGGCCTGCACGTAGTTCTAGGTCATCCATTTGACTAACTAAATATGAGTTACTATGTCACAAAAAGTATATCATTGGATTCTTAAGCGGATGTAGTTGTATTTAAAAGTCAAGGGCGGGGCTTTTCCTGTGCGGTAGGCGGCGGGGCAGTTCTGCCTAGTCAGTTCGACAGAGACGCGAGAAGACGAGGGAGTAGGCTGCTGCAAACGTAGGGTTGTGTGATTTGATAGCGAGTTACTGCTGGACAGGTGGGGCCCCGTGATTTGACTTGGCATTATCATTTTAACTGCGGCGCTACGACCGGCATGAGTCTCCCAGATTCCTGACCACCTCCATACAGGTGCCTCTCCCAATGCTCCACCATGTAGTAGAGGCTGGCTCTTGCATGAGAGCCCACTTCTCCACTTTTTCCTTGCCCTCTTTCCTCCATATATGCAAAAATGCCATGTAAAGCGCACTATTGTACTTACTTTTACTTGCTCCTACAGGTGCTTAAGCTTGCCACATAAGCATAAAGTCTGATGTGGCAAGTTAATCAAGAAGAGAGAGATTAGTTTGGTGACCCAAGGAAGAAACGGTGCTAAGCGCGTGTACCTAGGTGAAAAGACAATTTTGAGTCTATAGCTAATTAAATGAAGCAAACTTAGCAACACCATTTCATTGGAAGAGGTCACTCCTTGGCAAATGCAATAAATACACGCGCTTAGCACCGTTTCTTCCATGAGTACGAAGAAAGAGATAGAGAGGAGTAAAAAAATACACTTATAGCCAACCTTGTTGTAGTATGAGTGACTAAGTGATGACTATGTATGACATGCCAACATCAGATAGCCTAACGCATCGTGTTAAATCTCCAAGGGCGCGACCGTGCGAGCGACGCGACAGTCGTGGTAGGCGCGACCATGATACGGGCTGCTGGCAGCCTTGGATCTGAGATCAAACGGTCGCATGCTAAGTTGCTGAAAATTTGCAGAATAACCCTCCAGGATAGGATATTCACCCATAGGTCTAGAATCACTCCATGCAACCGTTTGATCTCAGATCCAAGGGCTCTCAGAAGCCCGTATCATGGGAGAATGGAAAGCCACTACCCAGCCGTTCGCACGCTGGCAGTTCACTCCTACCTGTCCCCGCACGTCCTTTAATACTACGGCGGTTCCCTCCTGGTCGTCCCGTCCATTCACATTACGGCAGTTCCACTAATCCTAACCCTCCTCCCAAATCCATGGCGTCCCAAATCTCCACGATCGGCAGTGAGTACAAGGTTAGAACCATCACCAGCGATGAGTTTGACGTCATCTACACCCGTTCTTCCACGATGGTGAAAGGATGCCTTTCTCGCTTCAGACGCATGTTCGAAGACTCAGATGATGAGTGGGTCGCTGGGCTAGATGTTGAGTACACCACAGTCCTGGGACGAGAGAAGGATCTAAAGGACGAAGAGAGGAAGAAGCCTGCCGTGATCCAGGTTTGCGTGCATGACTTATGCTTGGTCTACCACATATGCCATGCCGACGTTGAGTGCCAGGATTTTAAGGACTTCCTCGAGAGCAACCTAGTCAAATTCATTACTGTAGACTTTGGTAACAACAAAGAAGTCCTGCATCGGATAGGCCTCGTTGTAGGCAACACCTTCGACCTCCAGAAGAATCGGCTGGTGTCCTCTCGTCAGCCTTCAATGCTGACCCTGGCAGGAGCCATGGTTCATCCTTCTTATGGTAAACTGGAGAAACCTCATTACACGTTTCATCATGATGCATGGCAGCGGAATGTACTAGATATAGACCACATCCACTACGCTGTAATGGATGGCTACCTTTGCTTCAATATCTACAAGGGTTGGATGAAGAGCATTAGTCAAGTGTGCGGTTCAAGCAAAGAAGTATCGGCCAAGAGGAAGAGGGACAAGGACGAAGTCGAGGACGTGGACGAGGACTCCGAGTAAGGTGGCAGTGTCGTTGCTCATGGTGGTTCTAATGCAGTGTCTACCAGAATAGTTGCAAAGTTTAATTTCAGGTGTGCTTAATATAATTTGAGGGGTGTGTTGTGCTGAGACCCCAGCAGAACTATGTTATGTTTCCTCTCGTTACTTTAACTCTTCAGTACGTACATACTAGTATTTCTTACATTTCATCTTTTAGTTGGTATAGTACTACCACTCGTTTCTTCACATTATATACGTACAATATATATGGCCAACATCATATAGCCAGCAGTTTAGTTGTCAAAGAATTTCAGGGTGCTTAGTTTTGTCAAAGAATTCCAGGATGCTTATGCCTCTTTTGGTTCATAGGATAGGATTATCGTAGGAATAGCAATTTTGTAGGAAATGAGATGACATGTATCTCAAATCCAATGCGTAGGAATAGGAAACGAGATGTCATTTGGTTGACACCAAAGGAATTTTTCCATTGAGTCTAGGCTCATTTTTATTTTCCTATAAAATGTGGAGGATAGGAACCAATCCTATGTAGGAATAAGAATCCATTCCTATGAACCAAAGGGCTCTAAAGGAAAAAAATCCTATAAGAAATCATATCCTCTAGAATCCTATGAAATTCCTCCAAACCAAAGGAGGCCTTAGAGGGTGCTTGGATCCAAGGGACTTATTTTAGTCTGACTAAAAATAGTCTCTGTAAGAGGCTAAAGTTCCAAGCACCCCTAACTAAGTCTGGTTTTAATGGGGAGTATCATATACTAGTATCATCCATATGATACTAGTGTATCATACTACCTCCCTAATGCATAGTATCACATATTAGTATCATGTAGTACTCTATTTATTGCCATGCATGACACAAAGTAGCATAGCATTTATTATGATACGGTATCATGATATGATACTCCACCCTCTCTTTCTTCATTTAATACTATGACACCTCATCAAAATTGCCTAGTTGGCATGCATGATACTAGTTATGATACTACCACTACGACCAGCCTAAAGAGGGGCTAAAACTAGTCTTAAGACTAAAAAATTTTAGTCAGGGGTACCCCTACTAAAATGTGGATTAGTCCTCTCTCTACTCATTTAACTCCTCTCCTTTAACACAGGCGAGTTCTGGATTGGAGGGTTTGGAGGATAATAAATGCTCATTAACTTGATTTTAGCCTTTTTAGTATTTGGATCCAAGCATGGGTGAGGCTAGCATGTTTTAGTCCCACTACTTTTAGTCATGGGACTAAAATGTATCCAATCACCCTCTTAGTTTTATTTGAGGGGTGGGTTCTGCTGGACACCATTATTGTGACTAGCCTTTTTAATAGTACTATATGCATAATTTGGCGACGAGCGCTCTCTATATGTACCACCTTTTTTTAATTTCAATTTTTGCTCCATGGCGCAATCCAACGATAGTACTGCTGTACAAAAGTATACATTTTTAAAAGGCTAGAGTATTGTTCATCACATATATAGCCAGTTAAATTCTCAACCTAGAACGACGTGCATGCCATGTAGTAAATCGATATGGAGGAAGTATAGTAAAAATTAGGTGATTTTACCGAGCGATCAGCGGGGGAGCATGGCCTGTCATGCGGTCCCACGTGTCATGATGTACCAAGGCGATGCACGTGTCCCTCTTGAGGCAGAAGCAATACTAGTACGTGGTTTGAGATGATGGCGAAGTGTGAAATAATGGTTGCTTCGTCCGTCTGGGAAAGTGCGGCATTGTGATTTGACGTCTCATTGCTCATTACTACTACTGGGACGATACGAGTGGGGTGCGTCCCCCTGCTGTTCTGCACTGTTATTTGGTGCTTGACACGTCGACCCGGTTGCTATATGTCCCACATGTCAGCGACATGAAGTACAAAATTCATGAAAGGGAGCGACTTAGTTTTGGAAAAATCTGTTTTTATGGAGTACGTACCCACTAGGGTTTATAGGGATCATCTAAAAAACATTCGTTTTTCCGTTTGATAAGTCTCAATTCTACTATACTAGTAGTAGTACCATTACATGTTGGATTTCGAGGTGCGTTAGATCACCCGACGCAAGCAGTGTCAAGAGGAAACTAACCAATGCATGTACAAGTTCATGGAAATTTAGTGGTCATTCATGCATTCGTTCTAATTAATGCCTCGGTAAACATAACTTCTTGAGAAAAACGAGCGTACTAATTACTTGTGCAAAATACGAAATTAATTGGACCACTCACCGTCTACCTTGGTTGGAGAGATTTTGAAATTGAGCCATAAACTGGAAAGGAGGGAGTAGTAACTTTTGTCTCGATTACTATTTGTGGCCTTGTATAGATGCAAAATGTATTTTTTATAGTGTCCTTGTATAAGTAACTGGAGGGAGTACTAACCAAAGTACGTAGTAGGGACGAGGAGTAAATGGAGGGAATAGTAAAATTTTCTCCTCGTGCTGCGAGCCACCGCGCGCGTGGGCGAGGGAGCGGGTGTAAGGCGTACTAGTAAGCAAGCTTCACCTCATCCCACGAGCCACCGCGCCCGTGGGCGGGGGAGACGGCGTACTAAGCAAGCTTCTCCTCGTTCTGTGAGTTGACGGGACACATCAAAAGTACTCCAGTGTATAGAGCCTTGCATCTAAGGTAGGCCCCACATGGTTTGCCTCTTTTTTTAATTTAACATAACGCGTAAAGTCGCAATTTGTTTGTTCACCCGTGGTAGACGATCCTCCCTCCACCAAGTGGACAACCAGTACACGTGCCAAATTACCACGTGGGCTGCCTTTTTCGTACAGAAATGAGCTCCACCGTGTACCCGCGCGGGTGTGGTTGGGAAAGAGACTGGAGTACGTGTGCCGTGCGTGCACCTCTTCTCTTCGTGCACGTCCCCCATCTACGTGGGTGTGTGTGAGAGAGATACAAACCTAGACATAATGCACTGTCCATCCCCATGCCCCCGCCCAGTCCGACCACCAGTCACCACCACGCCCCACTCCTCCTCACCTCATCTCTCATCTTTCTCCCTCCATTTTTATATACAAGGGGCCACTATGAAAATTACAATTTGCAGATATAGAAGGCCACTAACACTAATCGATGCAATATTAATGGTGTTTTCCTCGTGGTACTAGCAAAGGAGGACATTAATTATCCCTTGCATGCATCCGAGAGTTTGTAAAAAAATGCATCTTGATGTTCCGTGCAATGCACGGGCATCTTGCTAGTCCATGAAAACAACACGCGGAAAAATTCCACGGCTTGGGGCGGCAACTGGCTCCGTCGGGCGAGGGGAGGGAGGTGGATCAGCGAGCTGCATAGCTCGTATCCGGCGGGCTACCCAGCCAGCTTGGATGCGGAATAACTACTCTTCGTAAACCATTGTAAGAGTGGACAAAATGGTGGAGGAGATAGGGGAGCGGCCCGGTCATGAACGGACGTGTGTCCAGAGTGGGTTTCTCGGCTTCCACACGGGCGGGTTTCATGGAGGCTTTTGAATGCGGCACGGAGGCGTGTTCAGCCAGGCGTGCCGCGAGTGGCGCCCTTGACTCTGACCTAGGACACCGCGCCGTTCTTCCACTGACATGTGGGCTCTTTGGGTGCATGGCATGCATGTCAGTGACCCAACGCAGGCAGCGCACAGCAAAGGAACCTTTGGTGGGCCAGGGCGGTCAGAAGCGGGCATTTCATAAACCGATGATTGTTCATTGAGTGTGACGTCATCTTTTTCATGTAGATAAGCCTACTATGTTGATAGCCCGTTCGATACATTGTGATTCATAAAGACCGCTCCAAACATCAATGTTCTGCTTATCACAGATAAGATTGATTAATAACCATAACAATCCATGTCCTTAACAAAGGGTGCATGCATGTATAGGTTGAACGTGTGTCTTGCATCGTGTGCTGTGTGCATGCAGGCGTGCGAGTGTTGCGTGCGTGCAAGGGTACGTTTCAGTGTTGCATGAATGGGTGCGTACGTGCGTGTGTTTGTGAGTGCATGTGTACGTGTCAGTGTTGCACGCCAGCATGTGTGCGTGTGTACGTGTCAGTGTTGCACGCCTACATGCGTGCATGTCTTGCGTGCGTGTCTTGCGTGCATGCATGTGTACGTGTGGGGTGAGGCTACACGTTAGTCGACTGACTTTTTCATCTCTGGTCATTAGATTTTCCAGCCGTTGGATACGAAATCAAGGGCCTCCAGTTTATCATCAAACTCCACCCCTAGGCCGCCAGCCACCACCGGGCGAACCGCCAGCCCCCGCCGCCCGCGGCCGGCCCGCCCTCCCCGAAACCACTCGTTTATTACCATTTTTGTCCTTCATATATGTGCTGACGGGTGGGCCCTATGGTAATGTGCGCTGCTAAATGTGGACCATTTGACTGGTCAATTGATCGTGGTATCGACAAATTACGGAGCTGTATGGTGAGCGAGTGACCGTATGATCACCCTAAAATGTACTCCTATTTTATTAACACAGTACAGACTCAAATTACCATTTCTTTCTTTCATATACGGGCTGACAGGTGGCCCCCATGGTTACGTGCCCCGATGGTGCAACACTAGTTGCGCCGCGTGGAACGTTTGACTGGTCAATTGATTGTGTCACCAACAAAATACGGAGTTGTACGGGTGAGCCAGTGACCATATAATCATGATATGTATTTGTTTAACATGGTACAGACGCAAGGGCTCATATATACGCACAAGCACTCACCGCTATAAGCGCACACACGCGGACCCTACCCCTATGAGCACCTTCGAGAGAGTGGGCCAGCATATATGATCTTGAGATTTTACGAAGTCACGATAGGTGCCTCGTAGTCGAGTGGAATGTCTCCTCCCACTAAACGTACGTCGCCGGAAAATACTGAAATTAACATAAGATAAATGTGAGCACCGGGACTTTAACCTTGGTGGGCTCGAGAAACCACTGTCCTCTAACCATCCAACCACATGTTGGTTAGCACGACAAAATGTATGTGGTGACCGTGATGAGCTTATTCTGAAGTCCAGTGACCATATCGTGTTTTTGCTTCAAATACAATGACTGTTGGGGATATTACCACTGGGCGTAAACCGGCTTACTTGGGCCGGGTTAACGTCATAGTGGTATAAGCAGGTGAAGGCCCAAGGCCTCTAGTCGGTTTAGAATCTATATCAGTAAAACCGACCTGATGTATAGCTTGTATTGTAAGTTAGGAATAGAGAGATACCGACCGGGATACGAATATGAACCGGCTGGGACTCTATGGACCGACGGGCGTCACCCGTGTATATAAGGGGACGACCCGGCGGCGGTTCAGGGGACAACCACAACTCGGGCCTAGGCGAAGCTTGTTTGCTCCCTAGCCATCGAGACCACATCAATTCTATCACAACTAGACATAGGCTTTTACCTTCATCGAAGGGGCCGAACTAGTATAAACCCACGTGTCTTTGTGTCCGCTTTAACCCCATCAAGTAAACTCGTAGCGATGGCTCCACGACTAAGTCCTTTCGCTAGGACATCTGCCGTGACAAATCCACGACAGTTGGCGCCCACCGTGGGGCTATCACACGATGGTTTGGCGATCTTGGAGGGCAAGCTCAAAGGACTCGAAGGCTATGTTGTGGGCCGGATGACCAAGAGTCGTCGGGGCAGGATCTACATCGATGATGCAGGATGGGGTCCGGAGGCCGATTCAATTGAGTATGGTTACCGGGTCCCCTTTGGCAGCGTACACATCTTCATCGGCAAGATCGGTGAGCCTGGGCCTGAGCCGGGCATCTACACCAACCCCGTCGAGACGGCTCAGCGTGTGAGCTTTACTCAGGTTAAACCGGCCATGAAGCGTGCCTTCGTTGGAGTCATCTATGGAGGAGGGCATGAGGACGAATCAGAGCGCGATAGCGAGACTGTCGTCTATTCTGGCGACGAGTCCTCGACCAGAGAGACCGAGTCGCTATACCGGATGCAAGACGATCAAGTTAGGGGTTGTTCCGATGGCGACAGTATTTCGGACCCCCCAGGCCAGATCAACCGGGTTGGAATATTCATGGCTGGCACCCAGGCGGCGAATTATTCTTCGACTGCTGCAGCAATGCTCTCCGGATCCGCAGCGGCAGCGGCAGCAGGGGCAGGAGGTCTTGTGCGCCCGCCGGTTCAAGTTCTATCTGATCTGTTTGACGCACTGGCCGCGCTTATGGCAGAGGATGACCCGGCGAATCAAGATGCTCATAATGCAGAAATCGCGAAGGTGAGAGAGCAGATCGTGCAAGCCAAAGTGGATCTGGCAGCAGAAAAAGACCGGATGGCCGCAGAGCGGGCCGCTTTGGACGCACAGGCCTATAAACTCATGCTTGACCAGAATGCATCACAGGAGGTTTTAAAGCGAAAGCACAGATCACGCCTGCCGCTAGGGTTTGACCCCCAAAATCTCTTTCACACTCCGGGAGCTGGACCCAGTAATCCACCACAGTACCAGGAGACAAATCGGATTGAGGCGCCAAGGCCAGGAGCGATGGTCCAACCTCGTCTGATGGAGCCCCCTCAACAAAATATTGCGATGCCTCCACCGGTGCAGATGCCCCCGGGTCATTATTCGAATCCTATGGACAACCTTGTTGCGGCCGCAGCACGGTTAGAGGCCATCCCGGTCAAAGGGGATTCTCCGCAAGCAGTAGAAATGCGCCGGGTTAAGGAGCTTCTCCGGACCACGCTGATGCAGCAGGAGGCATACTCATACAGCCGTGATCGGATTCATTCTACGCCCCGTCCGAGCCGGAGTTACAGCAGGCGCATAGATGAACCGGCCATATCAAGCAACGCGCACGGCCGTGAAGCGGCCCGTGGTGATGACCCGGCGGGTGGTGTTGTCGATGCTCGGGATGCGGTGAACCGGGCCCGGGCACAAAGGGAGGCCGAGTTAGCAGCACAGGATAATGCGGGCCAACTTACACCGGTTCGTTCTGCCACCTTTGCCGGACCAGGAATCACATCCGCTCTGGGAGTGCCTTGCTTGATCCCTGCTTTGCGTAGTGTGCGCCTGCCTAAGGATTTCAAGGGCCCACGCAAGGTGCCGAATTATACCGCTGATTTACCCCCTGAAGCATGGATAGAGAGTTATGAGATGGCCATGGAAATGCTGGATGTGGATGAGGCTGCATGTGCCAAATATTTCACCATGATGCTCGAAGGCACGGCTCGTACTTGGTTAAAGAGCCTACCGCCCAATTCTATCAGCTCTTGGGCCCAGTTGCGGAGCCGGTTTATACAGAATTTCAAGGATACATGTAAGCAGCCCAAGTCCATAGTAGACCTGGCGGCTTGTGTCCAGGAAGAAGGAGAGTCAACGACCCACTGGGTGCGTCGCGTTTCGGAAATTTTGCACTCGTCTGACAGGATTAATGCTGACTCTGCGGTCTTAACTCTGGAAGGCAACTGCCGGTTTGAGCCTCTAAAATTGAAACTGGGACGCATGAAGCGACTCTGCAATGACATGGGAACCCTCATGGCTGCCCTAGTGAAGTATGCCGATTCGGACAGTACCAAGGATCCCGAGCTTAATGATAATGAAGCAGGGAAGGGAAAGAAGGATAGCAGCTCCAGACAGCAGCAGAATAAACTAGTGGGTCATGGAATCGGAGGCAAGCGCAAGGCGGACGGCAGCGTGGACTTTGTGGCTAACACTAATGTACAGGACAGGGGGCAGCGGCGCAGAGGTAAACCGGCAAATCATAACGGGGCTCCCAATCCTAGTGCAAGCCGTTTGAACTATTTGTTGAATCAGCCTTGCCCAAAGCACGGGACGAAGGAGGCACCGGCTAGCCATCTTTGGAAAGATTGCTACATCATGCAGGAGTTCAAGAACTCTAATGCTTTCCGGTATGATCACGGATCAGGTGGCGGTTCAGGATCCGGTTTCAGCGGGCCGGATCACGATGGGGTCTCCGGTTCAGGACGTAATCAGGGCGGTCACAACTACCAGAATAATCAGAACAACCAGCAGCAGCAGCAGCAGTCAGGCTATCAGAGCCAGCAGCAGCAGCAGCCGTCGGGCTATCAGAGCCAGCCAAAGCAGTTGAGCAATGGGCAGTACCATGTCTTCACAACGGGCTTGGATAAGCGTGACCGAAAACTCCACCAACGAGCGGTAAATTCTGTTGAACCGGCCTTACCGCGTTACTTACGCTGGTCAGAGCAGCCCATCGTGTGGAGCAGAGAAGATCACCCGCTCCGGGTTGATAATCCGGGTCAGTTAGCATTAGTGGTGGACCCTCAGGTGGGGGGTTATAAATTCACCAAGGTACTCATGGATGGAGGAAGTAGTATTAACATACTGTATTATGAGACATTCAGGCGCATGGGACTAACTGACAAGGATCTCAGACCGTCAAATACGGTGTTCCATGGTGTTGTGCCAGGCAAATCTGCATATCCTGTTGGTAAAATAGCTCTAGATGTGACTTTTGGAGACGAGCATGACTCCCGGTCGGAAAAATTGAGCTTCGAAGTGGTGAAGATCCAAAGCCCGTATCACGCTTTGTTTGGGCGACCGGCTTATGCCAAATTCATGGCGCGGCCTTGTTATATCTACTTACAGCTCAAGATGCCGGGTTACAAGGGGACGATAACGGTTCACGGAAACCGTCGGATCGCTTTGGAATGTGAAGAGGGTGATGCGGCTTACGCAGAGTTGGTCTGTGCCACGGAAGAGTTGAAGTATTATAAGGACAATGTCGATCCGGCGGATATGACCCCTTTAAAGAAGCCAACTACAGAGCATGATTCAGATCTGAAGTTCAAATCAGCAGCTGAGACCAAGCTTGTTGACTTCATGCCCGGCGATTCATCCAAGCAGTTCACCATCAGTGCCAACCTGGATCCCAAATAGGAAAGCGCGCTCATCGAGTTCATCCGTGAGAATCGGGACATTTTTGCATGGAAGCCATCTGACATGCCAGGTGTACCGAGGGAACTCGCTGAGCACACTCTTAATGTGGATCCTAAGTATAAACCGGTGAAACAGTTCCTCCGCCGGTTTAACGAAGAAAGACGCAAAGCCATTGGAGAGGAAGTGGCCAGGCTTTTAGCAGCTGGTTTTATTATTGAGGTGTTCCATCCAGAGTGGCTTGCTAATCCGGTGCTAGTTCTTAAGAAAAACGGCACTTGGCGTATGTGTGTGGATTATACAGATCTTAACAAAGCCTGTCCTGCAGACCCTTTTGCCCTCCCCCGTATTGATCAGATCATTGATGCCACGGCGGGTTGTGAGCGTTTGAGTTTTTTGGATGCATACTCTGGATATCATCAGATCAAGATGGCGGTTAAGGACCAGGAGAAAACAGCATTCATCACTCCCTTTGGAGCCTTCTGTTATGTATCTATGCCCTTCGGGCTCAAGAGTGCCCAAGCCACCTATCAACGGTGTGTACAGAATTGCCTGCATGAGCAGATCGGCCGCAATGTGCACGCATATGTAGATGACATTGTAGTAAAATCAAGGCAGAAGGAGACACTGGTGGATGATTTAAAGGAGACCTTTGACAACTTGCGAGCTTACAGCATGATGCTTAATCCGGCCAAGTGTGTTTTCGGTGTTCCAGCAGGCAAGTTGCTGGGTTTCTTGGTGTCTAACAGAGGAATTGAGGCTAACCCGGAGAAGATTACGGCTATTACATCTCTGGCTAAACCGGAGTGTATCAACGATGTTCAGCGTTTGGCGGGCCGAATCGCTGCGCTGAGCCGGTTTATCAGCCGCCTCGGGGAGAAGGCTATCCCTTTGTACCAACTGCTGAGGAAGGCTATCCCTTTGTACCAACGAGGCATTTGAGGATTTGAAGCGGCAGTTAGCCAATCCGCCTGTTCTTGCAGCTCCAGTCGACAAGGAGCCACTATTATTATACGTAGCGGCTAATGCTCGGGCAGTTAGTGTGGCTATTGTGGTAGAGCGCAAAGAGGCAGGCAAGGAATATCCGGTTCAGCGGCCGGTTTATTATATCAGTGAGGTGCTGATTGAGTCCAAGCAAAGGTATCCGCATTGGCAGAAGCTGGTCTATGGTGTTTTTATGGCCAGTCGAAAATTGAAGCAGTATTTTCAAGGGCACCCCATCACAGTGGTCAGTTCAGCTCCCTTGGGTGATATTATACAGAATCGGGAGGCGACTGGCTAGATTGCCAAGTGGGCTATAGAGCTGGGGCCACACGGTCTGAAGTACGTGCCTCGGACGGCCGTGAAGTCTCAAGCACTTGTTGATTTCATCAATGATTGGACGGAATTACAGGCACCAGAGGAGAAGCCGGATCACACATATTAGACTATTCATTTTGATGGGTCCAGGCAATTGGAAGGCTCGGGGGCTGGAGTCGTATTAACTTCCTCGCGAGGTGATAAGTTTTGTTATGTTCTCCGCTTAATGTTCCCTTGTACTAATAATGCAGCTGAGTATGAAGCCTTGCTCCATGGTCTGCGGATGGCTAAAGAGATGAATTTAAGCCGGGTCAAGTGTTTTGGTGACTCAGACCTAGTGGCTCAACAGGTGTCTGGCACTTGGGATTCTAAGGACCCGCTCATGGCTGCGTATCGTCGGGAAGTGGATAATATTGCAGGTTGTTTCAAGGGTTATCAAGTGGATCATGTGGACCGTCGGAAGAATGAAGCGGCGGATGCTTTAAGCCGGTTGGGCTCTCAGCGTAAATCGGTCCCGCCTAACGTCTTTTTGGATGTGTTGCACAATCCGTCAGTCAAGCTCCCAGGTGAAGCGGATTTGGCCATTCCTGATCCGGAGTCCCAATTGGTGGCAGCCCTGCGTGTTATTCCGGATTGGACAGTTCCTTATCTTGCGTACATGACAAGGGGGGAGCTGCTAGAGGATGAGATTCTGGCCAAGCAGATAGTCCGGCGATCCATGTCTATGACGATTGTCAATGGTGAATTACATCATTGCAGTGTATCAGGGGCGTTTCAACGTTGTGTCTCTCCTGAAGAAGGCTGTGAAATCTTAAGAGAAATCCATGAAGGGGATTGTGGGCACCACGCCGGTTCAAAGTCTCTGGTTGCAAAGGCGTTTCGTCATGGGTTCTACTGGTTGACAGCTCATGCTGACGCGGAGGATTTGGTTAAACGGTGTGATGGATGTCAGAAATTTTCAAGGCATGCTCATGTGCCGGCTCAGGAGTTGAGGATGATCCCAATAACATGGCCGTTTGCAACTTGGGGGCTGGACATGGTTGGACCTTTTAAAAGATCCAAGGATAAGAAAACTCACCTTTTGGTGGCAGTTGACAAATTTACCAAGTGGGTTGAAGCGGAGCCTGTCAGCAAGTGTGATGCAGCAACAGCGGTACAGTTCATCAAGAAGGTGATTTTCCGGTTTGGTTTTCCACACAGTATCATTACTGATAATGGTACCAATTTATCCAAAGGTGCTATGAAGGAGTTCTGTGAACGTGAACACATCCGACTTGATGTGTCGTCAGTAGCACACCCCCAGTCCAATGGACAGGCAGAACGAGCTAATCAGGAAATCTTGCGAGGCATCAAACCCCGGCTTTTGGTCCCATTGCAAAGAACACCAGGATGTTGGCTTGAAGAGCTGCCATCTGTATTATGGAGTATCAATACTACGCCAAACCGGTCCACAGGATACACGCCGTTTTTCATGGTCTATGGAGCAGAGGCGGTTCTCCCTAGTGACATCCGGCACGATTCGCCTCGTGTGGCAGCTTATGTTTAGGCAGATAATGAGACAGCACGACAAGATGCTTTGGACCTATTGGACGAAGAGCGTGATATAGCGGCTGCCCGTTCGGCGATTTACCAGCAAGATCTTCGTCGCTATCACAGTCGCCGGGTTAGAACCAGAACTTTTCAAGAAGGAGATTTGGTGCTTCAATTCATCCAAGATCAAACGGATATGCACAAGTTATCCCCACCTTGGGAGGGACCTTTCGTAGTCAGCAAGAATCTGCACAACGGGTCGTATTATCTGATTGATATTCGAGAGCATCAAGACTCACGTACATCAGAAGAGGAGACCAACAGACCGTGGAATATAGCTCATCTTCGGCCTTACTATACTTGAGCCATTGGCTCTATTTATGTACATATCATGACAATGTATATATTATCTTTGATATATCAAACCGGAGCCTCAGCCGAAGCGGGGTCTCTGTCTTTCTCATCATGCGAGGTTACACGGAGTGGTTCTGTCTAAAGCGGCCTCCGGTTTACCCTTTGACATTTGTTTTATATCACTGGGGGCTTTGGTCGTGTCCGAACCAACGAACACCCTTTGATAGGCGACAGCCACCAGATCATTTGGGGACTGAGTCAAGTTTGAACCAGTAATGCCTCTTGGTCGGCCTAAGGCCACAATATCACTGGGGGCTTTGGTCGTGTCCGAACCAACGAACACCCTTTGATAGGCGACAGCCACCAGATCATTTGGGGACTGTGTCACATTTGAACCAGTAATGCCTTTTTGTCGGCCTAAGGCCACAAAATCACTTGGGAGCATGGTCGTGCCCGAGCCATTGCTACGCCTCTTGATTTGGCATATATGCCACGAGTCATTTGGGGACCTGGCTGACTTGAATCATTGTCACCCCTATTGGGGGCCTTGATCCTTTCCGACCATGGTAATGCCATCTGAACAGCTTAATAGCATATTTTTGCGAATGGTTTTTATCATTACTTTCGTTTCCATCTTGTTTTCATGGTTTGTTCGTTTTTGTTTTTGCTGGATTTCTTTATGTCGACAAGTATATTTTTTCCGGTTCAGCCAATGATTTTTGATCCCCCTTCTAGTCTGGAGGAGTCTTCCGGTTTACCTTTTCCCTGTTACACTCATGGAATAACCAGGGGGCTTGTATTAAGTCAGCATGGTTTGTACGGGGGCTACTTTCTCCCTTTTTTGATGGTATTGGTTTATAAAACCACTGCTTCAGGCTTGGGTAAACCAGCTTTATACCCAAACATGGAAGGTATTTGTGTATCATGTGTTTGTTATATTTCTGATACACACATCAAGATCATAATCCGGCTGTGGTATAACCGCTACCGAAGTTCAAATTTTTTCTGATTGCAGGAAATATGAATTAAAGTTTTCAAGCAAAAGCTTTAGTACTTATGCACGAAGGCATATCCCAGGCAGAAGTTTTCACTATCCTATTACAAGGCAGCATGGTGCCCAAACAAAATTGTTGTTTCTGTAGAAGGATGTTTCAAATAGCACTTCAAACTGGCTTCCGGTTCAAGCTTGCTCCTCGTCCTCCACCGCTTCAGCTTCCTCGTCTCTACCCATTGGCTGGAAATCAATAGTGGTCCAGTCGATTCCCATTAAAGCTTGGAAAACAGCTTCTTCATGGATCAGGGAAGACGGTTCAATATCAGGGGCGTAAGTGTGCTTACGGATTGGAGGAATCAGATTCTCCGCTTCAACAGTTGGGGCGGGCACTCGCTTGTTTTGATCATTGTATTGCGCTTGATAATGCGTCAAATCCGCCTCTTCAGCTAGCTGGCAAGCCAGAGGGCGCACTGCACGGTTTATAGCCCTTAAATCTTCTTCGTCGAACTCAGAGCCGTCTTCTTTCAGACTGGGATAGCCTTGAGCTGCTTCCACAGGATCAAAGTCGGGCACCCATGCCTTTGCCTGGATTAAGGCATTGATGGCTCTGGTTCGGGCAGCGGATTTTTTCAGCTCCTCAATCCGGGCTGGAAGCATTGACAACTTGCTAAGAGTGTCCTGGATTAAAGAGGGCGCCGGATTGTTGTGAGAAGCTGTGCTGATGATCCGTTGGGCTCCAGTGTACAATTGTTCTATCAAGGTGTAGGCAGCTTTCAGTTTCTTCCGAACATCATTTCCTAAGTGCCCAATACGTGTGCCTACAAAAGGATTGGAATGGTCTCAAACCGGACTTATGATACAGCAGATTCAAATTTATTACAGAAGTTATAAGGAGCTTACCAAAGATAGCAGCAGTCATGGAGTGTATTTGCCGCTGTACGGTCGTCAGTTCATCTACCACCGGTTTAAGGGCCGCTTCAGCATTTTCTGCTCTTTTGGTTAAACCGGCCTTATCAGTGGCCCAGTCAGCTCGCTCTTTCTTGAAATTTTTCTTCAGCCGTTCAGCAGTGTTCAAAGCGCTGGTTAATTCTTCCTTGGCTTTATCTGTTTCAGCTTGCTGGGTCTTCAGGGCCTCCTGCAAATCGGCAATTCGGTCCTCCTTGATTTTAATCTCAGCCTGCATACAGATGACATTTTAAAATTTTTCACAGTCAAGACAAGAAATTGAAGTACCAACCACATAAACAAAGTTATATGCCTGATACTTGGGGGCTAATGTATCTTCAATTTTTTTGTATATTGCTCAACTACAAAGTCCTAAGCTCAATACAAGTATTCAACTTGGCACTTGAGGGCTAATGGCTATTTGATCAAGTTCTGCTTTAAGGACAGCTTTTTAGCCCCGGTTTGATTATGCTAAACCGGCCCTCGAGGGTTATACCGATGGATTTCAATAATTATATATTCATGATCAAGTCCCGGTTTGACCAAGGTCACAAACCGGCCCTTGGGGGCTACCGGGATGAATGCAAGAGCAGAAGAGAAAGAAGGAATTTACCTCAAATTTATCCCTCATCATTTTGACCAGGCCAGCTTCACAGTCACAGCTAGTGTAAAGCCGGTTTAAATAGCCAGAATGAAGATCTTGCACATTCAGAGCGGCATATGTTTCCAATTCGACATCCCATTTTCCTTTATTCAAAGAGGAAGAATCCTCTTTGATGGTATGCCTGGTAAGAGTGGCAGGATTCCCGGGTTCAGAACGGCCTACACCGGTAATCACAACCTCATCATCTTTTGATTCGCCGGTTTGGGTTGGTGCGGCCGTTTTGTCAGCAGGAGTGTGGGATTTTTCAATCTGGACAGAACTGGCAGGCGGATCAGCAGACGCTAGAGCATTAGTAAGACCTTCTTCAGGGATAATGTCATCTTGCAGAGGAGGATCATTGGGGATATCTTCAGAAATAAACACTTCATGATCCGGTGCTTGGTCATGTTCTGGGGCCACATTTTCTTCAGCCGCTTTATCCAGGCGGGCTTTCTTGCTTGGTTTCGGTTTAGCCCTGGAAGAAAAGATAAAAATTAAGGAAAAGTGTAAACCATTGCGCAGCATACTGGAAGCATATGATCGGTTGAACTTACCCAACAACTGTTTTCAAAGGTGGTAGCTGGGTGGCTGACGATTCACCAGATGAGGAATGAGAAGTGACCTGATAATCGGAGTCTGATGGATTAAGAGGTTGACGGAAGAAACCCGCTTTACAATTTAAATCAATAAAAAGGTCGGAGACCTCGGAGCGGCGTTTTCGAACCGGACTGTTTGGTAAACCGGCAGAGGTAACTACCTGGCCACTGTGCCGGGTTGTGCGGCGAGCTTCGTGTTGCTGGGTCTTCATAAGAAATTGGGAATCCAGATAAGCAAGAGGATGAGAAAATTTAACTTTCCGGTTTGCCCGGCGAAATTTTGGCAAAGGCAAGATTTCTGAATCGGAAGAGAGAATGGTTACCTCAACGAAAGCCGCATTGCTGGCTTCAGCATCATCCTGACAAACATCATCATCAATAAGGCGTGTAAAAAGTAAGCCAAGTGAATCAAGTTCTATCTCAAGATCCGGTTTACCCACATCATCATCAATGGCCGGGTCAGACGAAGCGGTGGTTTTTCTCTTATGAGCTGGTTTCTTGACAACCTTGGTCTTGGGCCGGGTTGGCCGTCCTGCCTTTTCTGTTTTGTCTTGAGGAAGTTTCTTACTCCAGAACAGATTATGACCCTAGATCAGCAGCAATTAAAATGTTGAACATATAAAATAGTAACTCGGATCAACAATAAAGCAATTGAAATATTACCGCTGGCGGTTTGTTGGTGGTGCAATACGGAAGCAGACCGGTTTGAGCACAGAGGTGCTCCGGTTCATTCAGCATCTTCTTCACAGATTCTGTGACTTCATCCTCAGGGAGTTGGATTTTAGTGTGTCGGAGTGGGTCATCGACACTATCAGTATACTCACACATCAAATTTGGGCGCCGGCTTAGAGGCAAAATACTCCATGATATCCAGCAGCGTGCAAGGTCTATTCCTGTTAAACCGTTGGCCATGAAGGCCCGGAGCTTGGACAGTTGAGGAGCATATTTAATTCTCTCTTTGGCGTTTAGCCTTTGTGGAAAGGGGTGAGTGTTGCTGAGCCGTTCCGGACAGAAGCCAGGCAAGGGATTTTCGTTGTCAGGAGATGTATCCTTGCAATAAAACCAAGTTACGTTCCATTCCTTGGGGTGAGTACGGAGTTTGACGTGAGGGTAGGTGATTTCTTTCCTCTTCTGAATGGCCATACCGCCCAGTTCGGTATTAGGGCCGTCAGTGAATTCAGTACGACGGTTCAGATGAAAGAGGTCTCTGAATAACTCGACGGAAGGCTCCTCTTGAAGGTATGCCTCATAAAGTACTTGAAAGTGACATAGGTTGGTGACGGAGTTGGGGCCAATATCCTGTGGACGGAGTTGAAAGTTGGCTAACACGTCCCAATAAAATTTGGAGCCGGGCGGTTTGAAGCCCTGGGCCATATGATCTGTGAAGACCACGACCTCTCCTTCCTGGGGTGTAGGAGGACATTCATCTCCAGGAACCCTCCAATGAATCGTGTCTTTGCTATCCAAAGCACCAATCAGGACTAGGTCGTTCAGCTGTGATTCTGTGACACGGGAGGGAACCCAATTGCACTCGTACACTTGTTTGGCCATGACAAGATCTACAAGGAATAAATGATTCGGTTCAAGCATATGCCGGATAAAACGGTGGTGATCTAATTACGGTAAACCGGAGGCAGTACCATAAACCGGTCTTCTACAACGCAGCATCAGATGGATTCTGGCGATTCAACCAGGGGACTAATGATATATATACTGGTCTAGCTATTTTTTTTCTCTATGGTGAAGTTAAACCGCCTGGCCTAAGACGGAAACAGAAGTGAACCATTGAGTGGATAGATGCGGGAGATCTATAAGTCTGGATGAGAAATGGTAAGCGGATGCTAAAGGGATCGCTACTAAACACAGCAAGAGTTCACGGATGCATTCAAGATCAGAGAGCAGCTATGAACGCGCGATGAACATAGCAGGAACATGGAACCCTAAGAATAGATCTAGGTTAAGAGGGAGAGAGAACTTACCAGGAACGGAGAGGATGCGGAAAGACGCCGCGACACTCTGGTACGTGCAGGTTGATGCAGCGACCTGAGACGAGGCAGAGGTCGACGGTGGTGGCGGAGCTCCAAGGCCGGTGACGTAAGGAAGAAGAAGAAGAAGGGACGAAGGGGAAGAAGAAGGAAATGACCCTTCGGTCTTATTTATAAGGCAACTGAGCTAGGTCAAACGCGCGAATCCAGGAGCTGTCATTAAGAGGGCGTTATGAATTTCATAATGACGTCATGCCGGTTTATAGTAGCCAAAACTGATGACGTCATGCCGGTTTACAGTGACCAAAAATGATGACGACATGGAGATTTGCCAATTAACAGAAGACATCCAAGACGCAAGATGGTGTGAAGGATTGACATGAACCAGTTCAAATCAATCTGGGGCCTAATGTTGGGGATATTACCACTGGGCGTAAACCGGCTTACTTGGGCCGGGTTAACGTCATAGTGGTATAAGCAGGTGAAGGCCCAAGGCCTATAGTCGGTTTAGAATCTGTATCAGTAAAACCGACCTGATGTATAGCTTGTATTGTAAGTTAGGAATAGAGAGATACCGACCGGGATACGAATATGAACCGGCTGGGACTCTATGGACCGACGGGCGTCACCCGTGTATATAAGGGGACGAACCGGCGGCGGTTCAGGGGACAACCACAACTCGGGCCTAGGCGAAGCTTGTTTGCTCCCTAGCCATCGAGACCACATTAATTCTATCACAACTAGACGTAGGCTTTTACCTTCATCGAAGGGGCCGAACTAGTATAAACCCACGTGTCTTTGTGTCCGCCTTAACCCCTTCAAGTAAACTCGTAGCGATGGCTCCACGACTAAGTCCTTTCGCTAGGACATCTGCCGTGACAAATCCACGACAATGACCGTAACTGTTGTCAACAAAATACGGAGCATGCATCAAATGCAAAGTCCGTCAGTTTCATCAACAAAATATGGATACGTATGATGAGCTAGATACCGTTGTACTATTGTATATGCTTATTTTCTTAGTGGCCAATTGCGTGTGTGGTGTGGTGGGCACATCATTTCTAGTTGTGGTGGGTCAACATGAAGACTCATGGGTCGGTTCCATCCTGCGCCACATATAGGTTGGACCGAGACATGTTGTACGAGGACCCATGTGGAGGACTCGACGTACAACACGAAGCTACCAGAGTCGCGGAGGACTCTATCCCCACTGGTGATAAGCCGACTATATATGATTTGTAACCCTAGGCCCTTAGTATGTTATACAAGCTTGGGGGCTAGTTCGTCGATAGTATACACACACGCACAATGCCCGGTATTCACGTGTACATTGTACACACCCCTATCACTAATATACAGTACCAGGAGTAGGCTCTTTCTTCAACTTCAATTGAATTCTAGCATGTGAATGTGTTTATTTCATACTATCGATCCATAGAGTGAGAGCGGTTTGAAATACAGGCAATGGATGCTTTTGAAATTCATATATAAACATTAATTAGTGCACTCCATGTTGTTAGTGTGAAGGACTTTATACATTTGTCACTTGCATGGATACATTCCAAATTGCTAGCTACGAAATAGAATACATGTCGAATTCAATATAAAGGGGGTTTCGAAGATTCGAATTCATAGGAAGTGCATTCATCTATTTGAACTCGAGATAATGGCATTTGTAAATCAGATGTAAAAGGGGGCATTAATCTTTGTTGTGAGTTTGAACATGCTATATATATTCATACACATATCTAAATTTTTTTTTGCAACCAAGGAGATTATATCTGGAACCATGCATGAACTGAGGTAAGTTGCATATTTTTTAATATATATTCGTGTACAATGTATATTCAAATGTACCCCCTCCATTCCAAAATAATCGTAGCTTTAGGATTTTCAAGAGTAAAGATTTGTGAAGTTTGACAAATCCTGAAAGTTCAATTCAAGAGAACCAAAAATGTTAAATGCTTCTTCTCCCAAATATTGAGGGCTCCTTTGATTCAAAGGAATTGCATAGGATTTTTGGAGGATTTAAACCCTTAGGAATTTTTCCTGTGATGCTCATTTCATTCGTAGGATTGGCATCCTTAGGAATTTTTCCATATGATCCATTTGTACTACATTTTGGAAGAAAATTTCCATCCACTCAAACCTCTTTGTAGAATTCCTTTGTTTTTCCTATGCTATCAAACATTCTTTCAAATCCTGTAGGATACTATGGGACATGTCACCCTATTCCTGCATTTTTTCTATTCCTTCATTTTGACAATCCTGTGAATCAAAGAGGCCCTGAACGAAGCGCCAAATAGGCCTCTGGTCACCCGAAACCGCGCGAGACTAATGTTTTGGTGGTAGGAAATTACTGTCCTGACTCTGGCCCGTGTAGCCTATCGGCCCGATGTCCAAAGGTCTAAACCGTGGTAGGTTTGTAACTTCACCAAGACGCCAGAGAAGCATTCATACGCCGTGGGCGCCTACCCATGCGCTCGACCGAAATCTATCCCGCCCACATTTGGGACACCTAACATGACTGTCCTACCCCCAGCCCGCAATATGTCCGAAATTTTAAATGGGGGGGGGTAAGTTTGTAACTTTCCCCAAATTTCAAACAAGCGCGTCTCAAACCGAAACATTGTTCCCCCTTAGTTCCCCGCCTCCCTCCGTTTCCCCATTCATACTCCGTGGGCGCGAAAACGCCCTCTCCGCCAGCCGCGAAACCCCAGCCTCCTCCGTCCTCCACCCCATAGCGGCCAATCCACCGCTGCCCTCCTCCATCACGCCGGAGCCGGTACCCCAACGTCGTTGTCCAACGCAACCGCAACCGCAACCGCAACACCCTCAAGGACTTAGCAGCTGAAGCCGAGGCAGAGCTGTCTCCACGACGCCGACGCCGACGTGCACCGTACCAGAACCACTCCGACCACGCCGTCCTGCGCCTCACTACTGCGGCTCCACTGTCACCACCGTCCACCGCACCGGAGCTGTTCCCGCTACCCCGTCGTTTGCCGCCTTGGATTTGCTTCCCCGCCGCCGACAGACGGCCACCGCACCACACTCAACAACTTGGCCATGGGTTCGTCCAAGGCTGCACCGTCCTCCACAACTTCTGGTTTCCGGCGAGCAACAAGAAGATCGTCGAAAAAACAGAAGGAGGACACAACACTTCCTGCATAAAGAGGTACTCCTCTTCCCTTATTCGTGCAAATCTTACGTCTCCGCTCACACCGTATTTATCCCACGAAAGAAACTAGTTGAGCGCTTCTTACTGCATTGTAACATCCCAAATTTTCAATTTGGAACGTTATACATTAGATCACCAATGCATATCATATTTTATTTTGCATTTTGGTTGATCCTAGAAATTCTACGCAACTCAATGACCCACGGAGAGAGTTGGGGATTTCGTTATTTTCATATTTGAGTTCTCTCAAATTTTGAGAATAGGATCATTTGATTTTATTTATTTTATTGTCAATTATTTCTATTACAAAAACATGAGAGAGGGAATAAAATGACTTTCCCAAAATAAAGAAATATTGAGGATTTAATAATAAAATCAAATAAGTTTTTATTTCGGAGTTTTTCGATGTTTTATTTGAATTTAGGAAAAATGTGCGTTTTTCAAAATTGCATTTAGGTCCCAAATAAATGTTCACATTGTGCGGCTTGATTTTAGAAGCCCGTGAAAATTTATCTCGGAATTTTTGCAGTCAGTTTAGTATTTCTTTTTATTTTTCTTCTGCGCGTGATTATTTAAAAAAACGAACCGACCTACGGGCCGTGTCCGACTAGGACTCCCGGCCCGTTAGGCTTTATAAGCCAGCCCACCCCGGCCGAACCCTAGCCCCAGCCCCAGCCCCAGGCCCGCCGCCAGCCGCCACGCCTAGCCACCCGCGTCGCCGCCGCCGCCGCCCGCCGCCGTCGCCGCACGCTCGCCGAGGTTCGCCGCCGCCTCGATTTCCGTGCCGTCGTTTTTTTCGAAAAACCGTCGGTTTTTTGTCGGTTTTTTTATTTTTTTTATTCGGTTTTTTTTAAATAGATCAGTTTTCCCGGTTTATTTAAATAGTGAGCGTTCGTCCGTTCGTTTGTTCTAGCGAACGTTCGTCGTTTTTCTTTTTCTCAGATTAAATCCACGATTTTTCTGATCGTGATTCCTGGTCCGATTTTCGTTTTAGTATAACTTTTCGCTCGTTTATCGGAATCAGGCGATTCAAGCGCCTAGAGTTTCGTCTCGAAACCCTCTATCCGTTTAACCAACTTAAACAAGATTTTTCTACTGTAAAATTTGCCCTAGATCCAGATTAGTAGAACGAAGTTGTTTTCTTTCGCCGTTTGACTTTCGTTGCTTCGTTCGATTTGATTCTTTTTGCTAACCGGAGTTCTTAAGTTGAACCTTCTGGTTAGATCTCTTATTTGAGTTTTACCTGTGCATTAGATGAGTTCTTATTGTATGCTTGTTTGTTTGTTTGCGATAGAATACCCGGAGTGCGCCGCTTGTTACTTCGAAGGATTTTTGGAGTATTTAAACCCTTAGGAATTTTTCCTGTGATGCTCATTTCATTCGTAGGATTGGCATCCTTAGGAATTTTTCCATATGATCCATTTGTACTACATTTTGGAAGAAAATTTCCATCCACTCAAACCTCTTTGTAGAATTCCTTTGTTTTTCCTATGCTATCAAACATTCTTTCAAATCCTGTAGGATACTATGGGACATGTCACCCTATTCCTGCATTTTTTCTATTCCTTCATTTTGACAATCCTGTGAATCAAAGAGGCCCTGAACGAAGCGCCAAATAGGCCTCTGGTCACCCGAAACCGCGCGAGACTAATGTTTTGGTGGTAGGAAATTACTGTCCTGACTCTGGCCCGTGTAGCCTATCGGCCCGATGTCCAAAGGTCTAAACCGTGGTAGGTTTGTAACTTCACCAAGACGCCAGAGAAGCATTCATACGCCGTGGGCGCCTACCCATGCGCTCGGCCGAAATCTATCCCGCCCACATTTGGGACACCTAACATGACTGTCCTACCCCCAACCCGCAATATGTCCGAAATTTTAAATGGGGGGGGTTTAAGTTTGTAACTTTCCCCAAATTTCAAACAAGCGCGTCTCAAACCGAAACATTGTTCCCCCTTAGTTCCCTGCCTCCCTCCGTTTCCCCATTCATACTCCGTGGGCGCGAAAACGCCCTCTCCGCCAGCCGCGAAACCCCAGCCTCCTCCGTCCTCCACCCCATAGCGGCCAATCCACCGCTGCCCTCCTCCATCACGCCGGAGTCGGTACCCCAACGTCGTTGTCCAACGCAACCGCAACCGCAACCGCAACACCCTCAAGGACTTAGCAGCTGAAGCCGAGGCAGAGCTGTCTCCACGACGCCGACGCCGACGTGCACCGTACCAGAACCACTCCGACCACGCCGTCCTGCGCCTCACTACTGCGGCTCCACTGTCGCCACCGTCCACCGCACCGGAGCTGTTCCCGCTACCCCGTCGTTCGCCGCCTTGTTTCTGCTTCCCCGCCGCCGACAGACGGCCACCGCACCACACTCAACAACTTGGCCATGGGTTCGTCCAAGGCTGCACCGTCCTCCACAACTTCTGGTTTCTGGCGAGCAACAAGAAGATCGTCGAAAAAACAGAAGGAGGACACAACACTTCCTGCATAAAGAGGTACTCCTCTTCCCTTATTCATGCAAATCTTACGTCTCCGCTCACACCGTATTTATCCCACGAAAGAAACTAGTTGAGCGCTTCTTACTGCATTGTAACATCCCAAATTTTCAATTTGGAACGTTATACATTAGATCACCAATGCATATCATATTTTATTTTGCATTTTGGTTGATCCTAGAAATTCTACGCAACTCAATGACCCACGGAGAGAGTTGGGGATTTCGTTATTTTCATATTTGAGTTCTCTCAAATTTTGAGAATAGGATCATTTGATTTTATTTATTTTATCGTCAATTATTTCTATTACAAAAACATGAGAGAGGGAATAAAATGACTTTCCCAAAATAAAGAAATATTGAGGATTTAATAATAAAATCAAATAAGTTTTTATTTTGGAGTTTTTCGATGTTTTATTTGAATTTAGGAAAAATGTGCGTTTTTCAAATTTGCATTTAGGTCCCAAATAAATGTTCACATTGTGCGGCTTGATTTTAGAAGCCCGTGAAAATTTATCTCGGAATTTTTGCAGTCAGTTTAGTATTTCTTTTTATTTTTCTTCTGCGCGTGATTATTTAAAAAAACGAACCGACCTACGGGCCGTGTCCGACTAGGACTCCCGGCCCGTTAGGCTTTATAAGCCAGCCCACCCCGGCCGAACCCTAGCCCCAGCCCCAGCCCCAGGCCCGCCGCCAGCCGCCACGCCTCGCCACCCGCGTCGCTGCCGCCGCCGCCCGCCGCCGTCGCCGCACGCTCGCCGAGGTTCGCCGCCGCCTCGATTTCCGTGCCGTCGTTTTTTCCGAAAAACCGTTGGTTTTTTGTCGGTTTTTTTATTTTTTTGATTCGGTTTTTTTAAATAGATCAGTTTTCCCGGTTTATTTACATAGTGAGCGTTCGTCCGTTCGTTTGTTCTAGCGAACGTTCGTCGTTTTTCTTTTTCTCAGATTAAATCCGCGATTTTTCTGATCGTGATTCCTGGTCCGATTTTCGTTTTAGTATAACTTTTCGCTCGTTTATCGGAATCAGGCGATTCAAGCGCCTAGAGTTTCGTCTCGAAACCCTCTATCCGTTTAACCAACTTAAACAAGATTTTTCTACTGTAAAATTTGCCCTAGATCCAGATTAGTAGAACGAAGTTGTTTTCTTTCGCCGTTTGACTTTCGTTGCTTCGTTCGATTTGATTCTTTTTGCCAACCGGAGTTCTTAAGTTGAACCTTCTGGTTAGATCTCTTATTTGAGTTTTACCTGTGCATTAGATGAGTTCTTATTATATGCTTGTTTGTTTGTTTGCGATAGAATACCCGGAGTGCGCCGCTTGTTACTTCGAAGGATTTTTGGAGTATTTAAACCCTTAGGAATTTTTCCTGTGATGCTCATTTCATTCGTAGGATTGGCATCCTTAGGAATTTTTCCATATGATCCATTTGTACTACATTTTGGAAGAAAATTTCCATCCACTCAAACCTCTTTGTAGAATTCCTTTGTTTTTCCTATGCTATCAAACATTCTTTCAAATCCTGTAGGATACTATGGGACATGTCACCCTATTCCTGCATTTTTTCTATTCCTTCATTTTGACAATCCTGTGAATCAAAGAGGCCCTGAACGAAGCGCCAAATAGGCCTCTGGTCACCCGAAACCGCGCGAGACTAATGTTTTGGTGGTAGGAAATTACTGTCCTGACTCTGGCCCGTGTAGCCTATCGGCCCGATGTCCAAAGGTCTAAACCGTGGTAGGTTTGTAACTTCACCAAGACGCCAGAGAAGCATTCATACGCCGTGGGCGCCTACCCATGCGCTCGGCCGAAATCTATCCCGCCCACATTTGGGACACCTAACATGACTGTCCTACCCCCA